>NC_080547.1:19009550-19262050 GCF_028640845.1 Ahaetulla prasina
TAGATAGATAGATAGATAGAAAGAAGGATAGATAGATAGGAGAGAGAGAGATAGGATAGACAGACAGACAGCTAGACAGACGGACAGATAGATAGATGACAGATAAATTATTTTTTAATTTACTTTTATTTGTTTATTTGTTTCCCACCTTTATTATTTTTACAAATAACTTTGGGTGATGAACAGATCCGACACACACCTTTCCCCACAACAACAACTGTGAGGTGGGTTGGGGTGAGAGAGACTGACTGACCCAAAGTCACTCAGCTGACTTTCATGGCTAAGATAGGATTTGAACTCACGGACACCAATTGTCTAGCTTGGTGGCTTAACCAGTAGACCAAACTGGCTCTCCGGATGGATGGATGGGCTTGGGTGGATGAAAGGATGGGTGAGTTGATTGGGTGGGTGAATGGATGGATGGATGTAGCTAGATGCTAGATGGTAGAGAGAGAGAGAGAGAGAGAGAGAGCGACAGACAGACAGACAGATGTCTTAGTTAAGCAGGATCAAAACACAGTGACAAAAATCTGGATTTTCTTTTTGCTTTCTTTGTTCCCCAAACCTTGTTTCTTATTCTGAATCATCAATAGGACCTTGATCTGCCCACTGAAATGTGTTTGGCTTTTTTTATTTGAATTTATATCCCACCCTTCTCCGAAGACTCAGGGCGGCTTACATTGTATTAAGCAATAGTCTTCATCCATTTTGTATATTATATACAAAGTCAACTTAATTGCCCCCAACAATCTGGGTCCTCATTTTACCTACCTTATAAAGGATGGAAGGCTGAGTCAACCTTGGGCCTGGTGGGACTTGAACCTGCAGTAATTGCAAGCAGCTGTGTTAATAACAGACTGCTTAGTCTGTTGAGCCACCAGAGGCCCTGTGTTGTGAGTCTCTTGGAAAGGATTATGATTGGTGGGGAAACTTGTGCCTTGTTTACTTGCCAGATTGCTACTTTTTGAGCAGAGGTATGGATAAATGGGTTTCCATTTTGGAAAGAGACAGAAACATCTGGAGAACCATTCGGATGTCAGTCACAGAAAGCCACTTTTTGCCACCAAAATCTGAACTCAGTTGGAAAAAAAAAAAGGAAGAAAAAGAAAGGGGAAGATGCTGAAAATACATTCCTATTTTATTACTTAATTTTCCTCTTATTGTCATTTCAAGCAGTTTAAAGTAAAGGTAAAAGTTCCTCTCGGCATGTATGTGCTGGTTGTTCCTGACTCTAGGGGGCGGTGCTCATCTCTGTTTCAAAGCCGAAGAGCCAGCACTGTCCGAAGACGTCTCCGTGGTCATGTGGCCGGCATGACTCAACACCAAAGGCGCACAAAACGCTGTTATCTTTTCACCAAAGGTGGTCCCTATTTTTCTACTTGCATTTTTTACATGCTTTCGAACTGTTAGGTTGGCAGAAGCTGGGACAAGTCACGGGAGCTCATCCCGTTATGTGGCGGTAGGGATTCGAAGCGCTGAACTGCCGACTTTTCGATCGACAAGCTCAGCATCTTAGCCACTGAGCCACCACGTCCTTTCAACCAGTTTACTCCTCATTAAGATGATAAAAATTGCGAGCAATTTTCTTTTGGTGATAAAACGCAGTGCGGTTTCCTCTAGAAACATTTGACTACAAACCCCAGAAGTCTGAGACATAATTATCATGGTGGCTGAGAATTATGCATCTGGAAATAGCGTAAGAGATCTTTGAATCTAGCACCTTAATCTCTTTAACTTTCTGAAGCCTCCCTCTTACATCAACCAGGCTATGATGTCATTAAATATATTCAAAGTTTCAGATTTTTCTATACCCCTCACCTGTTTGTCCAAAAATCACTTTTTCTCTCTCTCTTTTTTTGATCTGGAAACCATCGTTCTATTTACAGACATAATTTTTTCTGTCATTTCATGTTATTCTGATTTGTACTTGGTGGGGGGGGAGGTGAGAGGGGGAGAGGCACGTTTTGATCCACTCCCAAGCTTCGTTTGAAAAGTCAATTAATTTAAACCAAGAAGAATGCAAATGCAAGAAAAAAACTCAGCGATCTCAATGAGATCCTGTTGTGTGTGTGTGTGTGTTTGTTTGTTTTTTAAGATTCTGTTTCTAACAGAGTTCTTTGGAGGGTTCCAAGCCAAAGATAGACTGGAAAAGGCTTGAAATGGTAAAAATGGGTTGGCTTGGTTTGCTCTGCACTTGTCTTCACTCAAAAGGCTGGCAGCGAAATGAAAGCTGGAGTTTAGCCGGAGAGAGTTGAAGCTGAAGTCTTCCTGTTGCCGCAGCCAATTGCTCACAGCCTGACCAGGAAGAATGGACTCTCGTTGCAAAAAAAGAAAGAAAGAAAGAAAAAACCCAGACCAAGTCTTGGTTGAGACGGAATGCTTACAGTTCTAAAAGGTAAAGGTTCCCCTCGCACATACGTGCTAGTCATTCCCGATTCTAGGGGGCGGTGCTCATCTCCGTTTCAAAGCCGAAGAGCCAGCGCTGTCCAAAGACGTCTCCATGGTCATGTGGCCGGCATGACTCAATGCCAAAGGCGCACGGAACACTGTTACCTTCCCACCAAAGGTGGTCCCTGTTTTTTCTACTTGCATTTTTTACATGCTTTCGAACTGTTAGGTTGGCAGAAGCTGGGATAAGTAACGGGAGCTCACCCCATTACCTGGCGGTAGGGATTCGACGCGCTGAACTGCCGACTTTTCGATCGACAAGCTCAGCATCTTAGCCACTGAGCCACCACGTCCTTTCAACCAGTTTACTCCTCATTAAAATGATAAAAATTGCGAGCAATTTTCTTTTGGTGATAAAACGCAGTGCAGTTTCCTCTAGAAACATCTGACTACAAACCCCAGAAGTCTGAGACATAATTATCATGGTGGCTGAGAATTATGCATCTGGAAATAGCGTAAGAGATCTTTGAATCTAGCACCTTAGTCTCTTTAACTTTCTGAAGCCTCCCTCTTATCAGGCTATGATGTCATTAAATATATTCAACGTTTCAGATATTCAACGTTTCAGATTTTTCTATACCCCTCACCCGTTTGTCAAAAAATCACTTTTTCTCTCTCTCTTTTTTTGATCTGGAAACCATCGTTCTATTTACAGACATAATTTTTTCTGTCATTTCATGTTATTCTGATTTGTACTTGGGGGGGGGGGAGGTGAGAGGGGGAGAGGCACGTTTTGATCCACTCCCAAGCTTCGTTTGAAAAGTCAATTAATTTAAACCAAGAAGAATGCAAATGCAAGAAAAAACTCAGCGATCTCAATGAGATCCTGTTGTGTGTGTGTGTGTGTGTTTGTTTTTTTAAGATGCTGTTTCTAACAGAGTTCTTTGGAGGGTTCCAAGCCAAAGATAGACTGGAAAAGGCTTGAAATGGTAAAAATGGGTTGGCTTGGTTTGCTCTGCACTTGTCTTCACTCAAAAGGCTGGCAGCGAAATGAAAGCTGGAGTTTAGCCGGAGAGAGTTGAAGCTGAAGTCTTCCTGTTGCCGCAGCCAATTGCTCACAGCCTGACCAGGAAGAATGGACTCTCGTTGCAAAAAAAGAAAGAAAGAAAGAAAGAAAGAAAGAAAAAACCCAGACCAAGTCCACCTTGGATGCGATGGAATGCTTACAGTTCTAAAAGGTAAAGGTTCCCCTCGCACATAAGTCCTAGTCATTCCCGATTCTAGGGGGCGGTGCTCATCTCCGTTTCAAAGCCAAAGAGCCAGTGCTGTCCAAAGACGTCTCTGTAGTCATGTGGCCGGCATGACTCAATGCCAAAGGCGCACAGAACGCTGTTACCTTCCAACCAAAGGTGGTCCCTATTTTTTCTACTTGCATTTTTTACCTGCTTTCAAAACTGCTAGGTTGGCAGAAGCTGGGACAAGTAACGGGAGCTCACCCCGTTACACGGCAGCACTAGGGATTCGAACCGCTGAGCTGCCGACCTTTCGATTGACAAGCTCAACGTCCTAGCCCCTGAGCCACCTTACAGTTCTACAGAAGGATTATTGAGTCTGTCATTTGTTCTTCTATAACTGGTTTGGCACAGCAACCAAACAGGACAGGTAAAGACTTAGTATGGCAGGAAAAAAAAAACATTGCAACCAGTCTGCCTTCCATTGAGGACCTGTATACTGCACGGTTCAGAAAAGGGGCTGAGAAAATATCCACAGAGCCCTCATGTCTTACACACAAACTGTTCCAACTCCTCCCCTCGGGACGCCGCAATATGGTGTTACGTGTCAAAACATCTAGACACGGGGACAGTTTTTTCCCTTGTGCCATCAGTCTGCTGAACACTTAATTTCCACCATTCCGTCCAGTGGTGAAATCCAATTTTTTTTACTACCGGTTCTGTGGGCGTGGCTTGGTGGGCTTGGTGTGGCTTGGTGGGTGTGGCAGGGGAAGGATACTGCAAAATCTCCATTCCCTCTCCACTCCAGGGGAAGGATGCTGCAAAATCTCCATTCCCTCCCCACTCCAGGGGAAGGATGCTGCAAAATCCCCATTCCCTCCCCACTCCTGGGGAAGGATGCTGTAAAATCCCCATTCCCACCCCACTCCAGGGGAAGGATACTGCAAAATCCCCATTCTCACCCCACTCCAGGGGAAGGATGCTGCAAAATTCCCATTCCCTACCCACTCCAGGGGAAGGATGCAGCAAAATCCCCATTCCCTCCCCACTCCAGGGGAAGGATGCTGCAAAATCCCCATTCCCACCCCACTCCTGGGGGAAGGATGCTGCAAAATCCCCATTCGCACCCCACTCCAGGGGAAGGATGCTGCAAAATCCCCATTCCCACCCCACTCCAGGGGAAGGATGCTGCAAAATCCCCATTCCCTCCCCACTCCAGGGGAAGGATACTGCAAAATCTCCATTCCTACCCCACTCTGGGGCTAGCCAGAGGTGTATTTGTCAGTTCTCCGAACTACTGAAAATTTCTGCTACCAGTTCTCCAGAATCTGTCAGAAGCTGCTGGATTTCACCCCTGGTTCTGTCTTATGGCTAAGTATGTTCATCCATATAGTATGGCTGTATTACCATTATCCTTCTCATCTGTTCCACTGCCTTCTTTATTGGTATCATTATTTTGATTATCACCCTTTATTTATTTTAATTTATTTTATTTGCATTTATATCCCACCCTTCTCCAAAGACTCAGGGCGGCTTACACTATGTCAGGCAATATGACTATATACAAAGTCAACTTATTGCCCCCCAACAATCCGGGTCCTCATTTTACCTACCTTATAAAGGATGGAAGGCTGAGTCAACCTTGGGCCTGGTTATTATGTTTGTTATTATGATTATTACTACTTTGTTGCTTTACATTAGGGGTGTCAAACTCTATTTCATTGACGACCACAACAGGGTTGTGTTTGACCTCGGGAGGGGGGGGATCAGGGGGCATGGCCAGGGTGGGTGTGGCCAGTTCAACGTCATTCATGACAGGGGCACCTGTGATAGCCTGAGGACTCTGCCAGCGAAAACAGAGCTTGGGAGGGCCACGTGCCCGCCTCCCGAGATCTGTTTTTGCTGGCTGAGGGTTGCTGGAGGCCGTCTCAGCTGAAAATGGAGGACAGGAGAGCTGAACGCAACCCTCCTGACCTCCATTTTTGCTGGAAAAGGCACCACAGGCCAGTCCTTTGCTGCTTCTAGGGTGGCCCCGCAAGCCAGATCTAAGCACTCCATGGGTCGAATCCATCCTGCGGGCCTTGAATTTGACACCCCTGCTATATATGTACACTGAGAGCTTCTGCACCAGAGACAAATTCCTTGTGTGTATACTTGGCCAATAAAGTATTGTGTCCTGTCCTGTCCTGTCCTGTCCTGTCCTGTCTTGTCCTGTCTTGCCTTGCCTTGCCTTGCCTTGCCTTGCCTTGCCTTGCCTTGCCTTGCCTTGCCTTGCCTTGCCTTGCCTTGCCTTGCCTTGCCTTGCCTTGCCTTGCCTTGCCTTGCCTTGTCCTATCCTGTCCGTCCTGTTCTACTAGACAATTCCTCTTGGACATAGTATTAAATTTGCATTTGCTCCTTTCCATGCCAAAGGGAGCTACAGGCAATTCCAGTTCCCTTCTGAGGACATCTGAAGGATCTGCCACATTGACACATTATATAGTCTTTAGGCATAAAAAAGACCATCCCTGGTCTGCTCATCATAATTACATCCTTGGTCCCGCTTCTTTCTTTGATCAGGCAAAGACAATTATCTTACATTTATTGCTGACTGGAAATCCCTTCTAGTCTTTTTGCATGAAGCGGTGGGGGAGGGGAGGGAAGGGGATGAACATATGATTTATGGTTTTGATGATTAGAGAGAATGGATTATAGAGGAAAAACAGAGCGGTATTGTAACCGTAGAGCAAGAGTTATTATAATGTAGCTTTAAGTGCTGTAAAAAAAAGTTCAGAAGCAATTTCTTTGTATTTTTATATTTCTTTTGGGTTTTTAAAGTCTTTGTTTGTTTCCCTTTTCCCTTAGCTTTCCTTAGTTTTTAATTTCTTTCTTAAAATTTAGAAGGATGGATGGATGGCTAGAAAGATAGATAGAAATATGGATGGATGGATGGATGGATGGATGGATGGATGGATGGATGGATAGGTAGGTGGGTGAGGGCCACATCAGGGCTGTGTTTGACTTTGGAGGGCTGGGGTGTGGTCAGGGTGAGCGGCCATGGCCAGTTAGATGTCACTCTAATGGGCTCCCGAGCTCCATTTTCACTGGCAGAGGCACTGCAGGCCGGTCCGCTGTTTCCTGGGTGGTCCCACAGGCACCTCACAGGTCGGATCCAGCCCCCAGGCCTTGAGTTTGACACCCCTGAGATAAGATGAGAATATTAAATGATGAGATGAGATGAAGAGAAGAGAAGAGAAGAGAAGAGAAGAGAAGAGAAGAGAAGAGAAGAATAGCAATCACACTTAAACTTATATACCGCTTCACAATGCTTTTACAGCCCTCT
This sequence comes from Ahaetulla prasina, assembly GCF_028640845.1. Classification (NCBI taxonomy): domain Eukaryota; kingdom Metazoa; phylum Chordata; class Lepidosauria; order Squamata; family Colubridae; genus Ahaetulla; species Ahaetulla prasina. The sequence goes on from NC_080547.1 coordinate 19,016,493, forward strand.
CTAAGCAGTTTACAGAATCAGCCTCTTGCCCCCAACAATCTGGATCCTCATTTTACCGACCTCGGAAGGATGGAAGGCTGAGTCAACCTTGAGCCTGGTGAGATTCGAACTGCCAAATTGCACGCAGTCGGCAGTCAGCAGAAGTAGCCTGCAATACTACATTCTATCCACTGTGCCACCACAATCCTTCCTTCCTTCCTTCCTTCCTTCCTTCCTTCCTTCCTTCCTTCCTTCCTTCCTTCCTTCTTTCCTTCCTTCCTTCCTTCTTTAGCAATAGCACTTAGACTTATATACGGCTTCACGGTGCTGTGCAGCTCTTTCTAAGCTGTTTACAGAATCAGCCTCTTGCCCCCAAGAATCTGGCTCCTCATTTTACCCACCTCGGAAGGATGGAAGGATGAGTCAACCTTGAGCCTGGGTAGATTTGAACTGCCAAATTGCAGGCAGCTAGCAGTCAGCAGAGGTAGCCTGCACTACTGCACTCTAACCACTGACTGATAAAATGAGAGGAGAGGAGAGGAGAGGAGAGGAGAGGAGAGGAGAGGAGAGGAGAGGAGAGGAGAGGAGAAGAGAAGAGAAGAGAAGAGAAGAGAAGAGAAGAGAAGAGAAGAGAAGGGAAGAGATCATTTTTTACTGCGAGCACACTGGCCCACATTAAAAATGAAATTCTGTTGCCTGCTCTCAAGAGAGTGTATATCTACCCAAACACATAGATAACACATATATACACATGCTATATACATACATAAATATATACCTGCACCATACATACATACATGCATACATGCACATGCCATGCATGCATACATAATATTACATATTAATCACTGTCAATTTTGAATATGTAGTGGAAAGAGGAAGTTTGAGAGTTCAGGAGGTTGATGCAATATGGAACAAAACTGAGTGACTGCGTCTAGATATTCTGCTTTGGGTACCACGAAGCCCCTCCTCCAGAAGGTAACAAGGAACAAGGTCATAAAATTGGGTGCAACTCAGTGAACAACGGTCTCGCTTAGCAACGGAAGTTCCATTCCCAACTGTGATGGGAAGTCAAGAACTACCTTGTACTAGTTTAATTTGTGCAATACTTTTTTAAAATCAGATCGACAGATCTTGGTCATGTATGAAATATGCCATTCTTTTTTCTTCTACATCAGGGGTCGGCAACCTTAAACACTCAAAGAGCCACAAAGGTCCTAACCGGAAGCCCCCCCATTCAATTCTGGAGCCGACCGGAAGTCCGGTTCCCCCACCATAGAGTTTCCCTTAGCGCAGCATCCTTTTTCCTCTACCTGTCCTAACCAAAAGCCCTATCAACTGGAGCCGACCGTTGAGAGGAAGCTGCAGCAGAGGGATGAAAGAGCCACATGCGGCTCCAGAGCTGCAAGTTGCTGACCACTGTTCTACATCATTGCTATATGGGCTCTGCCACCACTTATAATATATCTGCACGTGATCTATTTTTAGCCTTGATTTTCATCCAGCCATGAATTTTCTCAGCGCCAATGAGCAACAAAGACACATCACAGTTACTAAGAGACCATTGGAGACACTGTTCAATCATCTACCTCATTCAAAAAAATCACATCTTGAAATTGCCTAGTGACAAAATGGTCGCCCTATAAGGCTACATCCACCGGGGTCTTCAGGTGGGAAGGGAGAGATTTGGGGGGGAGGGGGAGAAGTCATTTTAGCAAAATTGTGAATTGGCTACCACTTAATTTTGCGTCTCTCTTTCTTTCAAGTCTGCCCTGCGCTTTCTGTTCTCCAAATGGACCTGTAAGCCATCACATCTGAGAAGTGACTGGCAAGGGCAAGATATAGATTGAAAGTCTAAATAATTTCCAGTGATGGATTTTAGAGGAAGTTCTCCCTCGGTAGCCAAATCAGATAGGCAGTAAGGCTTATAGCATTCCGAAAAGACACGTTCTTCCATTGAATTGAGATTTTTTAAAAAAATTATATTAAGATTCTTTTGAAGGGGAAGGGGAGGGGGAGAGGAGAGGAGGGGAGAGGAGAGGAGAGGAGGGGAGAGGAGGAGGAGGAGAAGGAGGGAGAGGAAGGAAGGAAGGAAGGAAGGAAGGAAGGAAGGAAGGAAGGAAGGAAGGAAGGAAGGAAGGAAGGAAGGAAGGAAGGAAGGAAGGAAGGAAGGGGATGGGATGGGATGGGAAGAAGGAAGGAAGGAAGGAAGGAAGGAAGGAAGGAAGGAAGGAAGGAAGGAAGGAAGGAAGGAAGGAAGGAAGGAAGGAAGGAAGGGAAAGGGAAGGGAAAGGGGATGGGATGGGATGGGATGGGATGGGAAGGAAGGAAGGAAGGAAGGAAGGAAGGAAGGAAGGAAGGAAGGAAGGAAGGAAGGAAGGAAGGAAGAGGGGAGGGGAGGGGAGGGGAAGGGAGACCTGAAGTTAAGAAATATAGGAATGATTCCCACCCTTCTTTTTGATAGTTAATTTTGATTTTATTGCCCCTCCTGTCTCCGTCTCTCAGATGTTATACAAGTTGTTTTAGCCCCTCATTTAGTCCTCATCCTTCTTAATCTTCAGATCCATAAATCATCCAGTCATTTCTGTCTTCTTTCAGCAAAAAGTCCATATAAGGTTTCCAGCCTTTCAGAAAAGCTTTTGTGGCTCCTCAGGGACCGAACAGTTTTGCCATTTCTGTGAATTCTGACATTTTCACAATCCAGTCCTCCACGATGGGGAGTTCATTCTTCAGAAGAGATGCAAAATTTGGAGGGTTGCCAATAAATAATGAGCAGGGCAGGGAGATCAAGAATTAGGATATCAGTCCCTTAGAAACTCCACTTTCTCCTGTTATCGACATTGCTAACTCTCCAGCACAGAGCTAGAGACCAACTGATGTGGCCTTCTAAAACAAAGGTCTCCAACTTTGGCAACTTTAAGAGTTGTGTGGACTTCAACTCCCAGAATTCCCCAGCCATCCATTCTGGGAGTTGAAGTCCACAAGTCTTAAAGCTGCCAAATTTGGAGACCCCTGTCCTAAAAACAGTGGTGAGATTCAAATAATTTAACAACTGCTTCTCTGCCCTAATGACCAGTTGGGTAGGCATGGCTTGGTGGTCATGTGACCAGGTGGGCATGGCCAACTCAACATCACTTACGTCGATGAGCGCTTCAGCTTAGCTGTTACAATGTAATAAGGGTTAACCAGAGAGGCAGTTTCTGTAAGCAGGGCAATAAAGATTAGGCTAGAAACACCACCAGAATGTTTCCTTCCTGCCTTCCTTACAGGATTAACCCAGTAAAGTGGAAAAAAACAAAATAAGATTTCTTTCAACAACCGGTTTTCTGAACTGCTTAGAAAGTTAACAACCGGTTCTCCCGGCTAGGTGCGAACTGGTTGAATCCCACCACTGCCAAAAAGGCTTTGGATATGACCTTGCAAATGTTAGCAATGCAGAGAAAAGCTATTAAATATGGAGAAACTGATCGGGTGAATGGAGCTTAATCAAGGGTGGGCTTCAAAAATTTTAGCAAGGGGTTGTCAGCCCGGTTGGTGGGTGGGAGTAGCCATGGTGGGTGTGGCCTAGTCGGCTTCCTGCACCACAGTGAGGGGCATTTTTGCCTTCCCTGAGCTCTGGAGGCTTTCCTCGAGCCTCCGGGAGGGCGAAAACAGCCTCCCCAGACTCCGGAGGCCCTCTGAAGGCTGGAAACGGGTCTTCTGAATTTCTGGTAGGCCCATTTTTTGCCCTCCCCAAGCTGCAAGGTGGTTTTGCTATACACACAAATTATAGAATATGAAGCATATATATATCCAATATTGCTTTTCTTTTTAAAAAAATTGGTTTTGTAAAAAAATTTTTTAAAAATTCCCCTTCATGGGTCCCTTTTGAGCTCCATGGGCCCCGGAACAATGTACCGGCTGAACCCCCTTCTCCTCAGGCCTGCCAAATGCTGATGAGCCAATATTTGAGGGCCTGCCACAAAGAAAATGGCGGTCAGCCTATTTTCCAAAGTGCCAGAAGTCAAAACAAGAAGCAACTGATGAAAACGGGACAAAGAGAGAAACAACCTAGAACCAAGGAGAAATTTCCTGACAGTAAGAACAATCGACCGGGGGTGGGGAGGGGGCGGTTGGTCTAGAACAGGGGTGTCAAACTCAATTTCATTGAAGGCCACATCAAGGCTGTGGTTGACCTTGGGGGGACGGGGGGATGTGGCCAACTGGGTCGCTGTGGCCATCTTGACGCCACTCCCCAAACTGCTGGCATGTTTCCTCTTCACATTGTGTAGACCGGGCCGAAGCCACGCTGGCCCAATGTTTCATCTTCACATTAGGTAGACCAGGGGTGAAATCCAGCAGGTTCTGACAGGTTCTGGAAAACTGGTAGCAGAAACTTTGAGTAGTTCAAAGAAACAGCAAATACCACCTCTGGCTGGCCCCAGAGTGGGATGGGAATGGAGATTTTGCAATATCCTTCCCCCAGGAGTTGGGCGGGAATGGGGATTTTGCAGTATCTGTTGTGACTCCAGCCCCCGAACCTGGCCTCATGCCCAAAAGTGACTCAGAAAGTGAGGGGGAAGGGTCGGTAAGGCTTACCTCGGGAGCACCGATTCCTGTGGCTCGGCTCCAGGAGCCAGAACCAGACCAGTCGGAGGACATAATGAGGCCATCATCCCCTGATTTCTCCCTTCCCCAGGCTACGCCTTCAGACCCAGCTGATAATAATAATCAAGCTTCAGAAGATTAGAGAGGCGGCGTCATCAAAAGGAAGGGTGGGGCTTCCTTTTGATGACGCAGGATCCACAGGATATATAAGGAGCTTTGGGACTGCTCTCACTCCACGGGAAGCAAAGTTTAGCTCATCCGTTTCAAACAGAGCGGAAAGTCTTGCTACGTGAATCATTTGTTTGAACTTTGGCGGGCAGCTGCGATTTCTCTGCCAGGACTGATAAGAGCCGTGAATCCACTGGCTGAAGGCCAGCTCGTGGGTCTGAAGTAGGGAAGGAGACAGAACAGTATCCTTCCCCTGGAGTGGGGTGGGAATGGAGATTTTGCAGTATCCTTCCCCTGCCACGCCCACCAAGCCACACCATGCCCACCAAGCCACAGCCACAGAACCGGTAGTAAAAAAAAATTGGATTTCACTACTGGGGTAGACCAAGAGAGCCGTGCAGGCTGGATCCGACCACATCGTGGGCTGCATCTGGCCCATGGGCCTTGAGTTTGACACCCCTGGACAAGAAGATCTCCAAGGTCTCTTCCAACTCTATTATACTGTTATACCTGTGGTGCTCAGCCTGAAATAGGTTGAGTGTCCATTAATTAGCAAATCTTGTTCAGTTCTGTATTTTTGTTTTCCCCCTTAGTGCTGTTTCACTAATGCAGGGGTCTCCAACCTTGGTCCCTTTAAGACTTGTGGACTTCAACTCCCAGAGTTCCTCAGCCAGCTTTGCTTTTAGATTGGCAGGGTAGGGGCTGTTATTTGAGATGGGAGCCAAGACCTTACAAAAGCTGTGTAGTAAACAGTGCAGGCTGCCTGTGTTTCTTCGTGACCCTTGCCCAAGTCCTCGAAGAAAGTCAAATGTTATTAACAGCAAGCAAGGATCTTCTCAGGCCTGCTGTTATAGTCCGCCTAGTGCCAGGGGTCTGCAAACTTGGCTCTTTTAAGACTTGTGGACTTCAAATCCCAGAGTTCCTCAGCCAGCTTTGCTGGCTAAGGGATTCTGGGAGTTGAAGTCCACAAGTCTTAAAGGGACCAAGGTTGAAGACCCCTGCACTAATGCATTGCACATTATCCTGCATAGTTTTAGAGCTTCAAAGCCTTGGGGAAGGCTTTGAAGAGTAGAATACAATGGCCATGTTGCTTCAGCACGTGGATAGCGGGTATACAGCCACTTTCCATTTTTACAAGTGTCAGTGGACGTTCCAAAGAGGCTGCAACGGAACATAAAACATAAAACACTTCATCAAGGCAAAGTAGATGACTTCTTCACCGCGACAGGAAAGCTTTTAACCCAGGTTCCTGTTTCCTTCAGCGACCCTTGAGAGGAGCCATGGAAACAAAACCAACGCAACCATGAATGAATGTTGACTTTTGTAGCATAGCTTTCTCTCCAGCTTCCCCTGGCTGGGGAACAGAGAGCACCACACCCCAAAAACAGAAATGCTGAAACAAAAGAGGGATCTGAATCTGGATAAATAGTACATAAGTATAGAAAGTGCTCCAAAGAAGTCTTTTAGAGAACTGCAACAAACAGTAAGAGTATCAGTTAAAGTGTTAACTAACCAAGAGATGATTAGATAGATAGATAGATAGATAGATAGATAGATAGATAGATAGATAGATAGATAGGCAGACAGACAGACAGACAGACAGACAGACAGAGATGGATAGACAGGTAGGTAGATAGAGAGAGAGACAGAGAGAGAGAGATAGAGAGATTGATAGCTAGATAGATAATGATAGATAGATGGATAGATATATAGATAATGATAGATAGATAGATAGATAGATAGATAGATAGATAGATAGATAGATAGATAGATAGATAGATAGATAGATAGATAGATAGATAGATAGGCATATAGTTTGATAATAGAAGAACATAGAAGAACATATGACAGCCGTCGCCAGAGGAGCTTTTTATCAGGTATGCCTGATACGCCAGTTACGTCCCTTCTTGGACCGGGATTCCCTATGCACAGTCATTCACGCCCTCATCACTTCCCGTCTGGATTACTGCAATGCTCTCTACATGGGGCTCCCCTTGAAGAGTAGCGGAGGCTTCAACTGGTCCAGAATGCGGCCGCGCGGGTGATAGAGGGAGCGGCTCAAAGCCTTCCAGTTGCCTTCCGGGTGCAATTCAAGGTGTTGGTTCTCACCTTTAAAGCGCTCCATGGCTTAGGACCAGGTTACTTACGGGACCGCCTCCTGCTACCGGTGGCCTCCCATCGACCAATGCGCTCCCACAGAGAGGGTCTCCTCAGGGTGCCTTCGGTCAGACAATGTCGACTGGCGACCCCCAGGGGGAGGGCCTTCTCTGTGGGGCCTCCAGCCCTCTGGAATGAGCTACCCCCAGGGATACGCCAACTCCCTGACCTCCGGGCCTTCCGGCGTGAGTTGAAGACTCTTTTATTCCATCACGCAGGACTGGCCAAATAGTTTTAATGGGGATTTTAATAGTTTTTAGTATTTTCAGCCTATATATATTAATTCTTTTAAATCTGTTTTTAATTTTTGTATTTGTTGTTCTTAGTTGGCTGTAAACTAAGTCCTTCGGGAGAAGGGCGGTATAGAAATCAAATAAACATAAACATCATAGAAATTTCAAAATGTAAAAACGTGTTAAGTCATCTAAGCATACTAAATACAAGTATAGACCCATACATATACTTAAATGGGATAAGCTTAAAAACTCACACAAAGTAAAGAAAAAAAATTAAACAAACTAAAGAAAAGGAAAGAAATCTATCTTATAGAGATAGTCCTTGACTTACAACAGTTCATTTAGTGACCGTTCAAAGTTATAACAGCACTGAAAAAAGTGACTAATGACTAATGACCATACCCTACTTCCATATAATCAACATCTAACATTGTTGTGAAACTTCACAACATCTCTGCGATAGTAGCACATATTTCTTTATTCTTTGATTAGGAGAAAATTGCATACATTTCTGAAAGCAAGTTTGTAACATCTGGAATAATGTGATTTATCTCGTTTCCAAATATAATTCCTCTAGCCACTCCCATGCTTAATACAGCTAAAATTCCTGATAAACAGTCAGATTCCAAGGCTTTGAGTTAGCATTTTTAGCATTTAAAGATTTCCCTATAAATCTACTCACATACAGTCGAGCATTATACAAAAACAAGATACAGTAGTCCCCAAAATTGTGGAAACCTTTTGGGAAAAGTGTATTTTCAAAAACTGGCTAATAACACCACTTTCTTTTGGAAGTAGTACTCCAAATTATATATCAATGGAAAGAAACTTTAATCAAGAATGTAATTCAATAACTTTTATGAAGGATTTGCTATTAGAATAGCAGTTATAGTATAAAGAAGAAAAGTGAAACACGTAGAAAAAATGAGATATACAAAAATGATCACATCAGTCACCTTTAGCATTAATTACGGCCTTATAACACCTTCCCATCGAGTGAACCAAGCTTTTAGTTCTGCAGCTGTTATAATGTGAAACCATGATTGAAGGATTGCTTCTATTAACTGGGTTTTATTGCTGGGTTTTATTGCTGGGTCGCTTCTGACTAACAAGTTTCTTTAGTCGGCTCCATAGATTTTCTGGGCTATTCCTAGGCCATTCCAGCAGTGGAATATAATTATCTTGAAACTCCCCCCAAAAAAGTGGTGTTATTAGCCATCAAACCTCAAAAATACACTTTTCCCAAAAGGTTTCCACAATTTTGGCCACTACTGTACCAGAAGAGCTGGTAATGATGGCCATATCATTATGGTCAATGAATCCTCAAGTTAGCCAAATGTTATGCACCTAACATGTTCTATCAAACTCTGTCCAAGCAGAAGCTCAAACTGTATTCTCGGTTGGGGAAAAATTAATGTGAGGAAGCCGCTAATGATCAATCAATCAGAACTGGAAGGGATCTTCGAGGTCTTCTAGTCCAACCCCCTGCTCAAGCAGGATAGCTAACCTTTTTGCCATCGCGTGCCAGGAGGCGGGGGGGGTTGCGCGTGCACGTGGCCACACCCATAATTCAATTTACCCTGCCCCCGTGCATTCGCCTGCAGCACCCCCCTCTCCCCCTCCCGCTCCTGGAACGTGATGGCCCGGTAGGCCCGTTTTTTTCTCTCACCTGGCTCCAGAGCCTCTCTATGAGTCTGGGGAGGGTGAGAAGGGCCTCTCCCCACCCCAGAGGCCCTCTGGAGGCCAGAAATGGCCTGTTTACCAACTTCCGGTTGGACAGGAAGTGACTTTTTTGCTGTCCCCAGCCTCCAGAGGATCCCACCATCCTCCAGGCCCTCTGGAAGCAGGAAACAACATTTCAGACAAGTGACTGTCCAGTCTTCTCTTGAAAACCTCCAGTGATGAAGCGCCCACAACTTCCGAAGTTCCAGATTTGGAAGGCATGTGTGAAGATAAGAATCTGGACAGATACATTTCTGAACGGGTTCATTTCAAAGATCAGGGATGCAACTGACATTATCGTAACTTGGGATATACCTCCTGCCTTGGGCAAAGACACGAGCAAACTGAAAACAGACCTGAGACACCATATGCTGATGCTACCAGCGAGGAACTTAGCTGTAATTACAGAGGCATCATATTTCTGACCACAACACAAAGCCCGACACTTGCTTTCTGCTCAGTCAGTCACAAGGTGTGCAAACCAGGCATGAAATGAAGTGCAAATGGTTATTGCTAATGGAATTGTTGCCTCCAAGTAAACGTATTTATTTACTTGCAGAATAGAGTTGAAAGGGACATTGGAGGTCTTCTAGTCCAGCCCCCTGCTCAAGAAGGAGACCCTATGCCATTTCAGACAAGTGGCTATCCAGTCTCTTTTTAAAAACTTCCAGTGATAAAACACCCACAATTTCTAAAGGCAAGCCGTTCCACTGGTTAATTGTCCTCACTGTTAGGAAGTTCCTCCTTAATTCTACCCGGCTTCTCTCCTTCATTAGTTTCCAACCATTGTTTCTTGTCTTGCCCTCAGGTGCTTTGGAAAATAGGTTGATCCCCCCCTTCTTTGTGGCAGCCCCTCAAATACAGGAATACTGGTATCATGTCCTTCTTTTCTCTAAAGAATTGAATTCCTGCAGCCATTCATCACGTCTTTTAGTCTTCAGGCCCTTAAACATCTTAACTGTTCTTCTCTGCACTTTTTCCAAAGACTCAATATCTTTTTTGTAATGTGGTGACCAAAATTGGGTGCAGTATTCCAGGTGTGGTCTTACTAAGGTTTTATGAAGAGGTACTAATACGTCATGTGATCTTGACTCTACGCCTCTGCTCATGCAGCCAAGGATCACATTAGCTTTTTGAGCTGCTGCCACATGCTGCTAGCTCCTATTTAAGGGATCGTCCACTAGTACTCTAAGATCAAGAGATGGAGTGCACACAAAATAATCCGCGGTATTCAAGCTAAAAAAATTAAATGGAAGTTTTTTCTCACCATGTTCAATTTGCATGTGTTATTTAAAGATAAGTGCCTGTGCTTTAAAAGTACAATCCAAGCGAACGATGCCTTCAGGCAACATCATACATAGTCAGTGAGGCTTCCTGTGGAGAGACACACCTGGAATTCCCTCTGTATAACATGTGATGTGGCTTAGATATATTTTAACTTGGAAAGCATAGACCACATTCCCTGGCAAGGAGCAGCTCTCAATTTCCATTGGGTAAGATAATGTTCTCCTAGGCCTGAAGGGTTAGGATGTTGTTGCTGAATGATGGCACTTAGCAACCCCTGGATAGCATCAGATACTGAGTTATCCCACACAAAGTTTTACAAATCTGTATTAGAAGAATTAGAAGAAACCATAAGTCCATGTCTGATTTACTTCGGCCACTGAATACCACTTTATAATGCCTTGGTAAGGCCACACTTGGAATACTGCATTCAGTTTTGGTCGCCACGATGTAAAAAAGATGTTGTGACTCTAGAAAGAGTGCAGAGAAGAGCAACAAAGATGATTAGGGGACTGGGGGCTAAAACATATGAAGAACAGTTGCAGGAACTGGGTATGTCTAGTTTAACGAAAAGAAGGACTAGGGGAGACATGATAGCCGTGTTCCAATATCTCAGGGGTTGCCACAAAGAAGAGGGAGTCAAACTATTCTCCAAAGCACCTGAGGGTAGAACAAGAAGCAATGGGTGGAAACAAATCAAGGACAGAAGCAACCTAGAACCTAAGGAGGAATTTCCTGACAGTTAAAACAATTAATTGGTGGAACAACTTGCCTCCAGAAGTTGTGAATGCTCCAAACACTGGAAGTTTTTAAGAAGATGTTGATAACCATTTGTCTAAAGTGGTGTAGGGTTTCCTGCCTAAGCAGAGGGTTGGACTAGAAGACCTCCAAGGTCCCTTCCAGCTCTGTTATTCTATTCTAGTCTAGTCTAGTCTAGTCTAGTCTAGTCTATTCAATGTGTGCATTGGAGAAGTCAATGATGCTAGGGATAGTTAGTGGAGCAAGAAGACGGGGCAAGCAAAGAACAGGCTGGCTTAACACCATCAAAACTGATACAAAGACGGGCATCCAACAATTGAAAGAAGCTGGGTTTGACGGGTTGCCATGGAGAGCACTTGCCTAAAAGTCTTCAAGAGTCAGACACAACTGAATGGTTGAAACCACAACAACGTTAGAAGAATTGTCCAGAAGTCAGGCATCTTTCTGAAGACCTCCACTATCAGGAAGGACTGCCCAGTATTAAAAAACCCAAACAATATGGACTTCAAACAGGCCCATCAATGATTAGCATTTGAGTATCAGGCTGGCCAGGGACATTAATCCCTGCTTATACCCATGTTCATTAATGGAAGTAATTTTTATCTAGATTGCGTACACCATTTCTAAATTTGTAGTGGAAATTTATGCTTCTTTTGTTTCTCTCTGTCCTTTTGGGAAAAAGCAGGTAGTCCTTGACTTACAACAGTTCGTTTAATGGCCATTCGAAGTCACAACGACCACTGGAAAAAGTGACATTTGACCCGCAGCTCGGCGGTTCGAAACCCTAGTGCTGCCGTGTAACGGGATGAGCTCCTGTTAACTTGCCCCAGCTTCTGCCAACCTAGCAGTTTCGAAAGCACGTAAAAATGCAAGTAGAAAAAATAGGGACCACCTTTGGTGGGAAGGTAACAGCGTTCCGTGCGCCTTTGGCGTTGAGTCATGCCGGCCACATGACCATGGAGACGTCTTCGGGCAGCGCTGGCTCTTCGGCTTTGAAACGGAGATGAGCACCGCTCCCTAGAGTCGGGAACGACTAGCACGTATATGCGAGGGGAACCTTTACGTTTACCTATGAAGATTCTCAGCCATCCAGGTGATAATGGTTGTCACAAAGGTGCTTTTTCAAAAGGCAACTGGACTTTTGCTTGGCACTTTGGGACCTTGTCCAATTAAGAGCACAGCTCTTGTTCAAAGGAGTTGTAATGGTTTTCCGGCTCTGCCTGAAAATTAAACAATAAATTACATTCTGCTTACACCAATCTCAAAGGAAGAGTGTCCTCTGGTGGTTACTCCATAATATAACCTCATGCCCATCATTGTTTTAAGTTGTGACATATCACACAGTTCAGATCATACTCCTAAGGAAGGAATAAAGAGACAATAAACCCTGTGAACGTGATAGCACTTTCCACTAAAAATATGTTGGATTATGCTGCAAGCTAATTTTTTATTTCCTTTCAAATTTAAACAGCCAGGAGGAATAAATCGTTCATTCACCAGACTTGAAATACTAGGCTTAGAAAACTTAGAACTCCGTCGCCTTCGACAAGACCTAAGTTTAACTCATAGAATCATCTATTGTAATGTCCTTCCTGTTAAAGACTACTTCAGCTTTAATTGCAATAATACAAGAGCAACCAATAGATTTAAACTTAATGTCAACCGCTTTAATCTAGATTGCAGAAAATATGACTTCTGTAACAGAATCATCAGTGCTTGGAATACTTTACCTGACTCTGTGGTCTCTTCCCACAATCCTAAAAGCTTTAATCAAAAACTTTCTACTATTGACCTCACCCCATTCCTAAGGGGACCATAAGGGGCGTGCATAAGCGCACAAACGTGCCTACCGTTCCTGTCCTATTGTTTTTCTTTTCTTCTTCCTATATATATATATATATATGCTTATACCTCCTAATATTTACTCATATATATGTTTATATACTATATAATCTTTTTGTATGATACTTATATATATTGTTGTGACAAATAAAATAAATAAATAAAATAAAAATAAATTTATTTAGGTATGGATAACTTAGGGCCAATCACTAGGTCATTGTGAGTTCTAGTCCTGCCTTAGGCAGGGAAGCCACCTGGGTGACTTTGGCCCTATCACCAGGAAACGGTGAGTTCTAGTCCAGTCTTAGGCATGAAAGCCAGCTGGGTGACTTTGGCCCTATCACCAGGAGATGGTGAATTCTAGTCCTGCCTTAAGCACGAAAGCCAACTAGTAATTTTGGTTCTGTCACTCTCTCTCAGCCCATCCACCCACCCCACAAGGTGCTGTTGTGAAGAAAATAGTAAGAGGACGGAATATCAGTTATATTCACTGCCTTGAGTTATAGATGTTACCTAGTTTGATTCATGAAACATCTGCAAGAAAACAAGCAAGCTCAGAGAGCACCAAGGACCCTTGATTCAAAGATTGAGGCTACAGAGCTGGGCTGTGTACCCCTCAAATTACATCCACAATCAGGACCAGAATTTCCATTATTAAGCAAAGCAGTTCTTAAGGGACTTACGCACAGTTTTATGGTCTTTTTTGCCGTGGACGCTAAGCAAATCGCTGGAGTTCTTAAATGAGCCTTGTGTGGTATTCAGAAGGTTCAGACCAGTAGGGGCGACCTGTGGGTGGGCTGTCCTATATCGCTGTGTTTTTGACGCCGCGCCCATGCGTGGACGGCCCGCACTAGCGAATTGCCAAGTTGTTTGACGTCGCACACATGTGAGGACGGCGCACATGTGCAAATTGCCATGTTTGGAAATGACACCGTATGCATGTGTGGATGCATTGCTCGCATGCTCACATTTTCAGTGCTGGGTGAATCAGTTACTACACTTCTGAGACCTTCACGGTCCCTTTCAACTTTGTTATTCTGTATCGTATTTACTAATTTTAAGAATCAAAGCAATACAGCTGCTGAGCAATACAGCTGCTGAGTGACATGTGTGGGACGGTGCTCTCGTATCTAGATGCTGCTTGTAGGCAATATCCTTGGCTTCTAACTAACCCCCCTTCAAGACACCAGTATTCCTGGTGAGACAGTTGAGTTTTTGCTATGGTCCTATCCCTCCATGATACCATTCCTAGGGTTCTGCAGAAGGACGAAAAGACTAAAAGGCAATGCTGCCACCTAGTGGTTCGAATGTTGGGTTGCTTACGGTGTTTTCGGTAGCTCAGTTGGATTAACGTGAAATGTGGATTTTTTTATTTTATTTTTTTGCATTTATATCCGAAGACTCAGGGCGGCTTACACTGTGTTAAGCAATAGTCTTCATCCATTTGTATATTATATACAAAGTCAACTTTATTGCCCCCAACAATCTGGGTCCTCATTTTACCTACTTTATAAAGGATGGAAGGCTGAGTCAACCTTGGGCCTGGTGGGGCTTGAACCTGCAGTAATTGCAGGCAGCTGCTGTTAATAACAGACTGTCTTACCAGTCTGAGCCACAGAGGCCCTGATTTACAAGTGGCTGTTATTACGTATAAGCTGGGTTGACAAAACCAGAAAGGAGGAGGTGATAAGAAGCCTGGGAAAGCCAAGGGAAATCATCCAAGCCGTTAAAAAGCGAAAGTTAGAATATTTCGAACATGTGATGCGACACCCAGAAAAATATAGCATCCTTCGCTTAATCCTCCAGGGAAAGATTGAAGGCGAATGAGATCCAGGCCGAAGAAGAAGAGCACTGGTTTGGTTAAAACTCAGCAACACTTTTTTTTGTGCAGCTGTTGATAAATGTAGGATCGGCAACATGACCGCCAATGTCCAATGACGGCTATGGCACCAGAAGAAGTGGATTAAGCTAAGGGTAAGAACAGGGATTGAGCAATGAAATGTTAAATGAATATATTTAGACTCTCAGCCCATTGCACACACACACACATGCAAACATACACACACACATATGTACACACACACGAGATACCAGCAGGGGTGGGCTGCTGTGGGTTCGCAGGGGTTCGGGAGAACCTCTAGCTAAGATTCTGTACAGTTCGGAGAACCCTGAAATCCCACTCCTGGCAGGCCCCTCCCACCCCACCCTGCCCTTCCCAGGAGTCCCCGCGTGGCCCGTTTTGGATGCAGGTAAGTGCAGGGCACACATGGAGGCTTGGAGAGGGCAAAAAACAGGCCCACTGGAAGTTTGGGAAGGCCGGAAACAGGTCTGTTTCTGGCCTCCAGAGGGCCTGGGAAGGCTAGGGAGGCTGTTTTCGCCCTCCCGGAGGCTCAAGAAAAGCCTCCAGAGTCCGGGGAGGGCAAAAATGCCCTGCCTGCCGTGGTGCAAGAGGCTGACTAGGCTACTCCTACCATGGCCATGCCCACCCAGCAACCGGGCAGAGAACCCCTTGCTAAAATTTTTGAAGGCTACTCCTGGATATATATATATAGCTGTAGCTCAGGGTTGAACTGTGAAGTCCTTGGTGCCCGCTGAGCTTGGCGGTTTTCTTGCAAACGTTTCATTACCCAAACTAGGTAACATCATCAGTGCTAAAAGGGAGTCAGGTGAAATCCAGCAGGTTCTGACAGGTTCTGGAGAACCTGTAGCGGAAATTTTGAGCAGTTCGGAGAACCGGCAAATACCACCTCTGGCTGGCCCCAGAGTGGGGTGGGAATGGAGATTTTGCAATATCCTTTCCCCAGGAGTGGGGAGGGAATGGGGATTTTGCAGTATCCTTCCCCTGCCATGTCCACCAAGCCACGCCCACAGAACCTGTAGTAAAAAAAAGTGGATTTCACCACTGGTCAGGTTTGGGGGAAGGAGGAGGAGGAGAAGAAGAAGAAGAGGAGGAGGAGGAGGAGGACGACGACTGTGGGATCTTTGGAGCTCTCTGAGCTTGGTGGTTTTCCTGCAGACATTTCATTACCCAAGTAGATTTATTTTATTTATTTATCAAACTTTATCAAACTAGATCTCAAATGGACAGCTTACCTCAAAAACATCACTAAAAAAGGACAACAAAGAATGTTCTTTCTGCGCCAACTCAGTAAGCTCAAACTGCCCAAGGAGCTGCTGATCCAATTCTACAGAGGAATTATTGAGTCTGTCATTTGCACCTCTATAACTGTCTGGTTCGGTTCTGCAACCCAACAAGAAAGACACAGACTTCAGAGGATAATTAGAACTGCAGAAAAAATAATTGCTACCAACCTGCCTTCCATTGAGGACCTGTATACTGCACGAATCAAGAAGAGGGCCGTGAAAATATTTGCAGATCCCTCGCATCCTGGACATAAACTGTTTCAACTCCTACCCTCAAAACGACGCTCTAGAGCACTGCACACCAGAACAACTTGACACAAGAACAGTTTTTTCCCGAAGGCCATCACTCTGCTAAACAAATAATTCCCTCAACACTGTCAGACTATTTACTAAATCTGCACTACTATTAATCTTCTCATAGTTCCCATCACCAATCTCTTTCCACTTATGACTGTATGACTGTAACTTGTTGCTGGAAATCCTTATGATTTATATTGATATATTGACCATCAATTGTGTTGTAAATGTTGTACCTTGATGAACGTATCTTTTCTTTTATGTACACTGAGAGCATACGCACCAAGACAAATTCCTTGTGTGTCCAATCACACTTGGCCAATAAAATTCTATTCTATTCTATTCTATTCTATTCTATTCTAGATAATTGATGAAGTTATTTAGTTGGGTAATGAACCGTCTGCAAGAAAACAACCAAGCTAGAGAGCACCAAGGACTCCAAAGAACATCCTCAAAGAAGATTGATGGCAAATCAAATCCCTAGCCTATATTCAGGTCCACCTCTACTTCCAAAAGCTCACAATACGTGTTTGGAGCCAGTTCCTCTTTCCCTCACCCAACTTTCTCACCGAGTCATTGGGGAAATAAATAAAAGGAAGAAACACACCGTACTCTTTTTGAGTTCTGAAGGAAGGGCAGATTGAAGGCTCACCAATAAATAAAGCCATCAAGACTTGAACTCCCATCCATGACCCATTCCCTTGTAGTTGCACACCTATGTGTAAGTGTGCGCACGTATGTGGATGTCCTTGCAAACTGGGAAAGTAGAAAACGCATCCTGGAAAAAAGGTGGCCAGAAACCATATATGGTTGCCAAGACAACTGAACGAGCAATGATCTTTTAACATTCTTGTCACGATTTGGGAGATAAAGCCGCAAACCTTTAAAAAGATGTGTGAGCTCAGGAAGGCTTGTCCTACTTTGAAAAAAGCAAAAAAATAAAAAAAAGCCAGTTTCTATTTTCTAATTTTTTAATACTATGTTTTACCAACTGGCAGGTTCTTTACTTAGGATGTGACCAGGTGCTTAGAATATGACTGCTTTGTCTCAAGTAGAGGTATCTTAATGCCACATACTCTATTCATCCATTTATTTGTTCCTTTCTTTGTATCACATCTTTATTGTTTTTAAAAAGAACTCAAAACAGTGAACATATCCAACACACCGCCTCCTCCTATTTTCCTCACCACAACCTTGTGAGGTGGGTTGGCCCGAGATCACCCAGCTGGCTTTCATGCCTAAGGCGGGACTAGAACTCACAGTCTCCTGGTGATTGGCCCAAAGTCACCCAGCTGGCTTTCATGTTTAAGGCGGGACTAGAACAGACAGTCCTGGTGATTGGCCCAAAGTCACCCAGCTGGCTTTCATGCTTAAGGCGGGACTAGAACTCACAGTCTCCTGGTGATTGGCCCAAAGTCACCCAGCTGGCTTTCATGCTTAAGGCGGGACTAGAACTCACAGTCTCCTGGTGATTGGCCCAAAGTCACCCAGCTGGCTTTCATGCTTAAGGCGGGACTAGAACTCACAGTGTCCTGCTGATTGGCTCAAAGTCACCCAGCTGGCTTTCATGCGTAAGGCGGGACTAGAACTCACAGTCTCGTGCTGATTAGCCCAAAATCACTCAGAGGCTTTCATGCCAAGGGCAGGACTAGAACTCACAGTCTCCCGCTTTCTAGCTGGTCCCTTAACTACTAGACTAAGTTCAGATACTGACGACCAACATTTAAAATCTCTTGGCAGATGAATTTGGGGACACAGCTGCTTTGTAACATCTGAATTCACAAGAACAAAGACATTCGTTCTTTGGCAGCTAACAGCTGACTAAAGCAACTTCTTCTGACATCTAAGGCTTTAAAAAAAAAGACTGCTTATCATTTAGTTTGCCATAATTGATATCGGTGACAGATTAGCCCCTAGTATGTTTGCTTTTTTTCATGAATTCGATGTGGGGAATCACCCATGCGAGCCACATCCATTCCTAGGAGGGAAACACGTTTAGAGGGATTTTCATTTTAGGGTTGGTTATAACCAGTGGTGGGATTCAAGTAATTTAACAACCAGTTCTCTGCCCTCATGATTTCTTCCAACAACCAGTTTGCCAAACTGCTCAGAAAGTTAACAACCGGTTCTCCCGAAGTGGTGCGAACTGGCTGAATCCCACCACTGGTTATAACCTAATGAAGGGACACGGTGGCTCAATGGCTAAGAAGCTGAGCTTGTCGATCGAAAGGTGAGCAGTTCGGGGTTCAAATCCCTAACACCACGTAACAGGCTGAGCTCCAGTGACTTGTCCCAGCTTCTGCCACCTAGCAGTTCGAAAGCACGTAAAAAATGCAAGTAGAAGAATAGGGACCACCTTTGGTGGGAAGGTAACAGCGTTCCGTGTGCCTTTGGTGTTTAGTCATGCCGGCCACATGACCACGGAGACGTCTTCGGACAACACTGGCTCTTCACCTTTGAAATGGAGATGAGCACCGCCCTCTAGAATAGGGAACGACTAGCACATATGTGTGAGGGGAACCTTTACCTTTATAACCTAATGATCGTAGGTTGTGTCCTCTCTGATTAGAGAATTTGTATTTATATCCAAATGTTGATTTAATTGGTTTATCCTTTTATCGCAGCAAAAATTACAAACTAGTTACAACTTCTGGAAGTTTCTTGAGGATTGATCTACCTTTAGAGAAATTATCATGTGTAGCATTGTTGTCCGTCCCCCCCCCAAAAAAAACACATTGAACTTTCCCTTATAGGTCTTGCTAATAATCTCAGCAACAATATCCAAGATCAAAGAGAAAAGATTGGATAAAATGGCTACATTCACACCACAGACTAAATCTGATTATTGGACTTACCTATTTGCTGATTTTGCATAATATATAGAATATAACTAGCTTAGTTGTACAATGCCAACTCCCTACACACGCACACACACAAGTGTTATGCTCACTTGAACTTAGTATACTATGTAAATGCATCTACTAAATCTTTATAGGTAAATGCATCTACTTATCTGAGTAGGCTTAAGTATTTTGCAAGAACAACACAACACGTCAGAAGCATACGTGTTCTCTGGAAGGTTTTTCCCCTCAAGAATATTGGAGTTGAAATTCTTGCTGACATCAGATTTTGAGAGAAAGAGACAGACAGACAAAGGTGCCCTGAAATTTATAACTTAGATAATTGCAGACAAGGATTGACCAATGTGATTTAAATGAATGTTCACCATCAAAGCCCTATTTAAATACAGTTAGTTCTAATCCACAGCAGGAATAATGATTTTTCTCCATCCTTATCCTCTCTGAAATTGGCTACTGTTCCAAGATTTCTGTTTCTCTGAAAAAAAAAAAAGAACAAGTGA
Source organism: Ahaetulla prasina (assembly GCF_028640845.1). Taxonomy (NCBI): domain Eukaryota; kingdom Metazoa; phylum Chordata; class Lepidosauria; order Squamata; family Colubridae; genus Ahaetulla; species Ahaetulla prasina. Next base: position 19,036,029 of record NC_080547.1, read on the forward strand.
TGGCTGTTTCTTGAACCATCCATAACTACTTAGTTTAGCAAACTTAGTTTTAATAAATGAGCGGGTGATTGAAACTAGCCAAAATTCCAGGCTAACGTTTGCAACCAGGGGTATTAAGGAAAAGTAAGAGCATCTAAAGGAGACACGGTGGCTCAGGGGCTAGGATGTTGAGCTTGTCGATCAAAAGGTCGGCAGCTTAGCGGTTCGAATCCCTAGTGCTGCCATGTAACGGGGTGAGCTCCCGTTACTTGTCCCAGCTTCTGCCAACATAGCAGTTCGAAAGCACGTAAAAAATGCAAGTAGAAAAATAGGGACCACCTTTGGTGGGAAGGTAACAGTGTTCTGTGTGCCTTTGGCATTTAGTCATGCTGGCCACATGACCACGGAGACGTCTTTGGACAGCGCTGGCTCTTCGGCTTTGAAACGGAGATGAGCACCGCCCCCTAGAGTCAGGAACGACTAGCATGTATGTGCGAGGGGAACCTTTACCTTTATCTTTAAGAGCACCTAAGAATCTGAATCTGCCATAGTTGTCCTTGAATCAGAAGAAGACAGAGATAGCTTCTTCTCCGATAATATTACACTATTAACCAGAGCATACAAAACATTTACTAGACCAATTCTCGAATGCAGCTCATCTGTCTGGAACCCGCACTGCATATCGGACATTAATACAATTGAGCGAGCCCAGAGATATTTCACAAGAAGAGTCCTCCACTCCTCCACTCGCAACAAAATACCAAATGCCACCAGACTTGAAATTTTGAGCTTAGAAAATTTAGAACTACACCGCCTTCGGTATGACCTAAGCATAGCTCATAAAATCATCTGCTACATACAACGTCCTACCTGTCAATGACTACTTCAGCTTCAACCACAACAATACACGAGCACACAATAGATACAAACTTAAGGTAAACTGCACCAAACACTATTGCAAACACTATTGCAGAAAATACAACTTCAGCAACAGAGTGGTCAATGCCTGGAATGCAATGCCTGCCTCTGTGGTTTCATCCCAAAACCCCCAAAATTTTAACCTTAGCCTGGCTACTGTTGACCTCACCCCATTTCTAAGAGATCTGTAAGGGGTGTGCATAAGAGCACCAGCGTGCCTACCGTCCCTGTCCTAATGTTCCCTTTAATTGTATTCATTTTATGTATTCAATTCATGCTTATACTTATATATATTATCCATTAGATACTTGACAAATAATAAATAAATAAAATAGATAGCTATTCGTTTCCAAAGCATTGTTTCCAACTGCTTGAAAGATCCTTAAATATAACTTTAAATCCAAGGGTGAATTTATGGTCAGCAGTTATCTATTAAAGTTGGCCCAGGTACTGTATATCTCAGCCTCTGTTGGTAAACCAGAATGGAATTGTCTGACTTGGCCATCTTTAACCCATCGTTCTAAGCCATGGCTTGTTTTAACCACAAGCAAAAAGGTTCCCTCAAAATACCGAGGGTTGATTTTAATTGCAGTTTACAAGTCATAAGGACTGGGTTGATACAACATGCTAAGCTTTAAAAAACGAACATCGTGGTTTAGAATAATATGTGAACTTCTAACAACATTGGTGAGCTGGGAACAGGGGTGGGCTTCAAAAATTTTAGCAAGGGGTTTTCTGCCCGGTTGCTGGGTGGGCGTGGCCATGATGGGCGTGGCCTAGTCGGCCTCCTGCACCACAGGAGAGGGTGGCGTTTTTGCCCTCACCAGGTTCTGGAGGCTTTCTTTGAGCCTCTGGGAGGGCAAAAATGGCCTCCCCAGGCTCCAGAGGCCCTCTGGAGGCTTCCCGAACGTCCAGTAGGCCCGTTTTTTGCCCTTCCCAAGCCTTCGTGCGCACCCTGCCCTTACCAGCATCCAAAACCGTCTGCGTGGAGACTCCTGGGAGGGGTAGAGTAGGCAGGGCGGGGCCAGCCAGCATTGGGGTTTAGGGGTTCTCCAAACGGCACAGAATCTTAGCTACAGGTTCTCCCAAACCCCTGCGAACCGCCAGCAGCCCACCCGTGTCTGGGAAGGAACTAAGAGATGGAAAAATTAGAGAGCAGGATTAGCGTCAATTAAGATATTCCGCTCCGGCCTTCTTACATCCCAAACAGTGGTGGGTTGTCTCCGGTTCGCACCGGTTCACAAGAACCGGTAGTAAAACCGGCGAGAGGCTCCACCCACTGACCAGGACGTCAGCGGGAAGCTTCTCCGCATCCGGCCCCATTGCGAACCGGTAGCAAAGGTAAGTGGAACCCACCCCTGGTCCCAAAGGTTAACAAGTTTAGCAGAGGCTCTGACAGAGCAATTTGTTTATCGCACACACAGTTTTTGGCTCGGTCTCAGCCGAACGTAGGAGTGAAGAAACGCCATCACTGCACTTACACCTCACTTGTTTGCACAAGTTTAATCAGGAGACCAAGTAAAATGCCCCCTTTTCCTGGAATGGGAGTAAAAGAACAGCTGACGGTGAAAATGTGTTTAAGAAATGTCTAGGCCAGGGGGGAAAAAGGGGTAAATACACAAAAGACTGGTGCAGTTGAGATGAAACTGAATACTGTTAGGGCTTGTTCCCTTGGTTATGTCCGAAGACACCTCTGTGTGAAAATGAGTTTTTCAGTAAAAAAACGATCCTTTTATGTTCCTTGTTCTTCTTTTGAGACCTTCCTCATGTACAGAATGAGACTCAGGCTGGTTTGTTTGTTTTTTGTTTACATTTATATCCTGCCCTTCTCCGAAGACTCAGGGCGGCTTATAGTGTGTAAGGCAATAGTCTCATTCTATTTGTATATTTACAAAGTCAACTTATTGCCCCCCCAACAATCTGGGTCCTCATTTTACCTACCTTATAAAGGATGGAAGGCTGAGTCAACCTTGGACCTGATGGGATTAGAACCTGCAGTAATTGCAGGCAGCTGTGTTTTAATAACAGGCTTCTTACAGCCTGAGCCACACCGCGGCCCCACATCCCAATGTTTCAGCCATAGTTTATTCTACAAGCCACAACGATCGGATTCACACCTGCCACCAAACTAAACTACAGCTTGCCAGGCTAAAGAGCCATGGTGGTGCAGTGGTTAGAATAGACTACTGCAGGTTACTTCTGCTGACTGCCGGCTGACTGCAGTTCAAATCTCACCAGGCTCAAGGTCGACTCAGTCTTCCGTCCTTCCAAAGTCAGTAAAATGAGGAGCCAGATTGTTGGGGGGAAATACGCTGACTCTGTAAGCCGCTTAGAGAGGGCTGTAAAGCGCCGTGAATCAGTATATAAGTGCTATTTCTACAATGACATTGATAAAGGTGACTTATGGCCATTGCTTTCTCTTATAAGAGCTGTGGTGGCGCAGTGGTGAGAATGCAGTATTGCAGGCTAATTCTGCCGACTGCCAGCAGTTCAATTCTCAGCAGCTCAAGATGGACTCAGCCTTCCATCTTTCCAAGGTCAGTAAAATGAGGACCCAGATTGTTGAGTGCAATATGATGACTCTGTAAACCGCTTAGAGAGGGCTGTAAAGCACTGTGAAGCGGTATATAAGTCTAAGTGCTATTGCTAAAGGACAAGAGTCTAGATCCCAAGGAGCTAAAACAAACAACATACTGGGATATCACAGCATATCAACCCAACCACAGGTACATAAATCTGAGAGTGATCTGACTTTTAATAGCAGGGCTATTAACAAGCAGGGCTGCAGCGTTTCCGTTCTACCAAGAAATTTGATGCTTTAGATTCAGGTATCAGAATATATTTCCTGGTTTTCTGTTATGAACACATTGCCTAGTGGCTTGGGATACCGGAGATAGATAGATAGATAGATAGATAGATAGATAGATAGATAGATAGATAGATAGATGATAGATAGATAGATAGATAGATAGATAGATAGATAGATAGATAGATAGATAGATAGATAGATAGATAGATAGATTGTAGAGTTGGTTTATTATTGCCCTTTATTGCATCTTAGCAATTCCCAGTCACCTGGGAATTTCCAATGCAAAAATAGTCCCGAGAGATATTGGAAAAGGCAGAAGCTAGAAGCTAATTTTGTGAATTGTTGTGAGTTGTAATTTTAACTGTGTGAGATGGTAGCAACCAGGCATACTCTTCAGAGACGCTTCAGAGGCCTCGAGCCAACATGCCATCCTCTTCCAGCCATCCCAATCTCCCCACATTTCTGTACCCCAAACCCCATGTCTCTACTGTGTTTCTCTTCTTTTGCTTCGTTGTTTTGGGGATTGCTTCTAAGATGCTTGCAGTTGCAGCAGCAAAAGTTCCTGGACATACAATGGAAGGGAAGTTGACAGGCAGATGGCCTTCCAGATGTAGGTAACCCTCAGGGGTGGGCTGCTGGGGGTTCGCAGGGGTTCGGGAGAACCCCTAGCTAAGATTCTGTGCAGTTTGGAGAACCCCTAAATCCCGCTCCTGGCTGGCCCTGCCCATCCCACCCATCCCCTCCCCTCCCAGGAGTACCCCACACGGCCCCTTTTGGATGCAGGTAAGTGCAGGGCACGCACAGAGGCTCCGAGAGGGTGAAAAACAGGCCTACCAGAAGGCCTCTGAAACCTGAGGATGTCGTTTTCGCCCTCCCGGAGGCTCTAACAAAGCCTCCAGAGCCCACGGAGGGCAAAAACGCCTCCCCCCACCATAGTGCAGGCCACGCCCACCCAGCAACTGGACAGAGAACCCCTTGCTAAAATTTTGGAAGGCCAGCCCTGGTAACACTTCTTCAAAAACCTGAAGGGCACGCAGAATTTCTGAGACCCTCTCCATTCAAGGGTTTTTACGACCAAGAAATATCTTATTAAAGATAACCAGCAGGGGGCCTCTTGCGTCAACCTCCGGCCGACAGGCTTTCCTTAAACGTATCTTGCCCAGCTTCTTTTTCTACTGTTCAGTCACCTTCTCTTGATGTCTTCTCCATGGTTCAGTTTAGCCCCTCCTATTCCACCCAAATGCTACATATGGCCCTCAGCCCCAAATAGGTTGCGTGCCCACTCATTAGCCAATTTTCTTCAGTTCTGTAGTGGTTGGTTTTTTTTTCCTTTAGACGCTTCAAGGGTGGGATTCTACCAGTTCGGACCGGTTCGGGCGAACCGGTAGCTCCGACAATCAGCTGGGAGCAAACCGGTTCGCTCTGACGATCAGGTGGGCTCACCTGCCGGCCCCTACGCTTTATTGACTTATATCTTCTCAGCTGATTTGCGGATTGCCGCACCTCAGCTGTGTTACTCCCCAGCTGTAATGCAGAAGGTAAGTTTTCATAAAACTTTGCACATGCGCGCAGTGCTCGTTAAACGTGGGCATACACACAAAGCGCACGATCACCAAACCGGCTGTTAAACCGGCAGGATCCCAGCACTGACTGAACTCAGTTTCACTAATGTGAAAGAGGAACCTATTTTCCAAAGCGCCAGAAGGCAGGGCAAGGAGCAATGGGTGGAAACTAATAGAAGAGAGATCCAACCTAGAAGTAAGGAGAAATGTCCTGACAGTGAGAAGAATTAACCAGTGGAATAATTCGCCTCCAGAAGTTGTGGGTGCTCCATCACTGGAGGCTTTTAAGAAGAGATGGGACAACCATTTGTCTGAATTGGTATAGGGTTTCTTGCTTGACCAGGGGATTGGACTAGAAGATTTCCAAGGTCCCTTCCAACTCTGTTAATGTGTTATACTCATTTTGCAAAGTTCTGGAGCTACAAAGGGATGCCTTCCTCCCAGACCAGTTAACAGAATTATCAGAATAACAGAGTTGGAAGGGACTTTGGAGGTCTTCTAGTCGAACCCCCTGCTCAACCAGGGAATCCTATTCTATTTCAGACAAATCGTTATTCAACCTCTTCTTTAAAAGGACCTGTTTTCATTCCTGCTTTCATTGAGGACCTGTACACTGCACAAGTCAAAAAGAGGGCTGTGAAAATATTTACAGACACCTCACATCCTGGACATAAACTGTTTCAACTCCTACCCTCAAAACGACGCTATAGAGCACTGCACAACAGAACAACTAGACACAAGAACAGTTTTTTCCCGAAGGCCATCACTCTGCTAAACAAATAATTCCCTCAACACTGTCAAACTAAGTCTGCACTACTATTAATCTTCTCATCATTCCCATAACCCATCTCCTTCCACTTATGACTGTATGACTGCAACTTTGTTGCTTGTATCCTTATGATTTATATTGATATTGTTTCCTGATTGCTTGTTTGTAACCTATGACCATCATTAAGTGTTGCACCTTATGATTCTTGATGAACGTCTCTTTTCTTTTATGTACACTGAGAGCGTATGCCCCAAGACAAATTCCTTGTGTGTCCAATCACACTTGGCCAATAAAAAAATAAAAAAAAAATCTATTCTATTCTAAAAAACCTCCAGTGACCCACAATTTCTGGAGGCAAGTCATCCCAGTTATTTGAGATCATCTTTCTCCCCTCCTCTTCCTCCTCTTCCTCCTTTTTCCCCCCTTATCAAAACTTCTATATTTTGGAGCTAATTGGTCCTTATTTTCCTCATAGATCCATTTCTCAGACACCGCATGTTTTGAGCATCTACATCAGTGGTAGTCAACCTGGTCCCTACCTTCCACTAGTGGGCATTTCAGCTTTCATGGTGGGCGATAGGGATTTTGTCTGATACTGAAGCACTTTCCTTTTTTTTAATTTAATTGACTTTTTAAAAAATTTTCATAGCATTATTTAAAAACATTTTCATTAGGTTTTCAAAAAATTCCCCGTGACAATTTAAATTTCTGAAAATATACTATTTGTATCGCCCGCGCGTAAGTTTAGTTCACGTTATGTAAGTGAAACTAAATGGCGCTATAGTGCGACCGCAAGCAAAAGAGCCTCGTCCCAGAATAACTCACGCATCTCCCCCCACACCACCCACCTGTAACAGACAAGCAGAGCTGGTAGACGGTGCCCCTCCCCAACCCAATCCACGATGCGCGAGAGGCATGCGCAGACAACGATACACGGCGCATTACTGTGGAACCGGTGGGCGGTTAGAAAATTTTACTACTAACAGAGATACAAAAATGGGCGGTAGGTATAAAAAGGTTGACTACCCCTGATCTACATGGATCCAAAAATCTGCTCTCTCTGAAATATACCGCAACATTATGTCATTTCCACACTGAGTGACACAGTCGCAACCTCTTGATCCTGGAATCCTGGAAAACAAGCACCGATGAAAGCTCATCATATTTACTTTCTTTTTTTAAACGCTCCAAAGGGTTTTATTTTATAAAAAGAAGTGGAGTAACGGGTAATGTTGGCCCCCCGGGCGATCCATTGCTATTTCAAGATACAGCTGGTGCGTGTCTGAATATACAAAGATGGCTTTCCAAGGAAGATGAGCAGAGTTGAAAATACTCCCCCTCTGACAGATGCCCAGTTATTTGTCTGGAGTAAATAGTCTTTAAATATTGACTCTTGACCGCCAAGCTTTTTACCAGAAAGAGAACTGGCCAAGTCAGCAGGTATCTGGAACCTCAAAACAGAACTGATACGCACCTCACAAATATTGGGGAGATTAAGGCTTCCAAACAACCTTTCACAGGATGAGGTCATTTATGGGACTTGGCCATCTTAACCAAGTGAAAATCGCATCACGTTAAGCTGGGAGCTGAGGGACTTTTCATCACTCGAAGTGACTTGTCTGAAGGTCTATAGAGATTCTCGGTCATCCAAGCCATATTTGTTTCAAAGGTGCTTTTTCAAAAGGCAACCAGGGCTGTTTTTTTTTCCTTGAAGAAGAAGAAGGAGAAGATGTTTCGCTTCTCATCCAAGAATCTTCATCGGTTCTTGGATGAAAAGCAAAATTTCTTCTTCTTCTTCTTCTTCTTTTTTTATTTAATTTTGTCATAACAGTATACATAAACATTGCCATAAGTAAAAAACATATCTTTACATATATATATATGTAAAGAATATGCATTAGCTATATTAATTAAATATAATAAAGGGAACAATAGGACAGGAACGGTAGGCACTTTTGTGCTCTTATGCACGCCCCTTATAGTCCTCTTAGGAATGGGGTGAGGTCAATAGTAGACAGTTTTTGGTTGAAGATTTTGGGATTTTGAGTAGAGACTATGGAGTCAGGTAATGAGTTCCAAGCATTAACAACTGTGTTGCAGAAGTCATATTTTCTGCAATTAAGTTTGAAGCGGTTGACAGTAAGTTTGAATCTATTTTTTGCTCTTGTAATATTGCGATTGAAGCTGAAGTAGTCATTTACAGGAAGGATATTGCAATAGATGATTTTGTGTGTTAAACACAGGTCATGTCGAAGTCGACGGAGTTGTAAGTTTTCTTCTTCTTCCTCAAGGAAAAACAACAACAATCTTTTTAAAAAAGCACCTTTGAGAATGATTTGTCTGAAGTTCTTTTGTTTCCTCCAGAACCACAACTAATTACAATTATTGAACTTCTGCGTGTCACCGTTTTCCCAGGGGGCTCAGAAATATTGCCGTTGTTACTTCCTTCACAACTAGCCTTCGGCCTATATCTGAAGACACAGAAAAGAACCCCCAACTTCGTATCGCTTCTGGCACAAATTCCTCACGCCGCCGTTTGGGTGCACAATATGAGCCGTGCCCAGTTTATATATCCTTCCAAAAATAAGAGGCCACAAGTCACAAAAGAAAGTTATCAAGCCCCGTTTTAAAAAGATTATTCCTTTCATTGGAGCCTTTTGCTTCTTATTCAAGAAGAATAAGCATGGCTTGAATGCATATGGATAAAAGGGTGCTTGTCACACCGAGTATTTTTTTTTCACCTTGTGAATTAAAAACACCAGATTAATATTACATTTGAATTTGTTTTAAGGCTGGCTTCAGCAGCTCTTTGGGGGAATCCCACAGATACTGTAGGGGACTTTTCAGTAATGGGTTTTGTAGTTTCAGAATTCCCTTCTGATGCTGTTACTATAGAAGTCCTAGTAATAGTAGTAGTAGTTATTATCAATTAAAGTTATGTATTGCCCAACTCCTACTGACTCCGGACAGTGAATATCTTGTTTAAAACTTTAAAAAGAGAGAGAGAGAGAAATGTAGAGTAAACATCGCAAGGATGACAAAGACTGGATGGAAAACAACCTACACAGTCTAAAAGAGACTCCACTGACTTTCACCAACTTGCTTCACAATTCTTCTAAACAACAACTGAGTGGGAGCCAGGCAGATGCTATGGGAGCCAGGTAATTATTCAAGTATGTCATGTACAGTATGTTTGGGGCACTCATATTTTTTTTATTTTTTTTAGAAAAAAGATGAAGATGCTTTTTTGATTTATCTCCACATTCCATCGTTTGGTTATTACTTCAGACACCTTCCTGCGATTATTTGAAAAGGATGGACTGGCAGCCTGGAATTCACTTAACCCCTGGTGGGTTTTTTGTTTTGTTTTTATCAATGTAGATGAAATTATGGAATTGTAGTTGTTTGCTCCATTTGTAGCCGGAATTCAAAGAACGTGCTTAAGAAATACGGTCAAAGTCCAAGAACGTACATTTGAGAGATATGTGTCATGTTCTTTGAGAAATCTTAAAGCAAGATCAAAAAAAATAAAAATTGAGAGGGAGAATTACATGCAATGGACAATTTGAGAAGGATAGAACATAGAATAATAGAGTTGGAAGGAACTTTGGAGGTCTTCTCCAAGATGAAGCCTGGTAGAAGATCAACAAAAGAAAGGAAGAATGAAGTTGACTTCTGCCTTCTATTTCTAATGCCTAGCGTCCTGCAAGACATTTTATTATTACTTCTAAGATAAGAGAATACTATGCACCAGCGAGGAACATAAGAGAAAAATAAGTTCTGAATAATACAACCAAAATGAGAAAATATGACAAAGAGCAAACTCCCCCCATCCACCCACCTACCCACCCCCGTTCAAAACAACCGATAAAGAAGAACTGGAGACCTTATTACATTTTACGACATCCCTACCCATTTTCCAGAAATCTTGGCTACCCAAAATTGAAATCGTCAAGATGAAATTCCTGGCTTTAGTTACGCCTTGACAGTAACTTTGGGTATCGATGCCAAGCAATGCAACGCGCGCGGGAGAGGAGAAAAAGGATGCTTCCATTCTTCTAGGATTTGGAAATTTCTCTTGGGCAGATCTTTTTCCACCTGGAGCTTGGAGGAACAACGTCCCACAGAATAGAATCCGTGCAAAAGAGAGGGGAAAGTTGGGAGGACCCAGGCCTTCCCATGTGGAATTTCAGATAAATCAATGAGTGCGTTTTTCTGCTGGCTGCGAGAGATCGATCTGGAGCTGAGAAAGAGTTAAACCAAGAGAGAATAAAAGAGTTTGGGGTGGAGAGGGAGGGAGGGAGAGAAATGTTTGAGCTGACACTTCATCTGGGGAGGCGGATCCTCCTGAATTCTGATTGGCCTCAAGTTCCATCCCAAAACTCCACCGTGCCCCCCCTCTTTTTCCCCTTTTCCTCTCCCCCCTCCCCAATTCTCCTCCTCCTCCTCCTCCAGCTCTCTGCTCCCTGGGGAGGAGAATGCAGAATAGTGAGCGAGATCAAAAATAAACCTCTTATGTCAAAGCAGAGGAAAGAAAGTATAAATACCGCAGCTCTTTGCAGTTTGCTCTGCAAGGAGCTACTCAGGGAGCGCAAGTCCTCGTCCAAGGAAGGAAAAGTGGGAGGGGAGGTAAACCCAAAGAGAGAAAGAGAAAGAAAGAGAGAGAGAGAGAGAGAGGGAGGGAGAGAGAGAGATTAGAATTTCCCCCAAGACTCTTTCGTCTCTCTCTCTGTGTGTGTGCTTTTCCCAACTGGACAAGTTGACTTGCTGGTGCTGCTGTTTCTTGTCTGGTTTTGTGACAGCTGCTTTGCAAAAATCCAGGAGGCCCCCCGAGGAAGCCGAGCTAGTGAAGAAATCACCCTTGGGGCAGAAACGGATTTTTCACCCTTTGCACTCTGGGCAATTTTGCTGCTAACTCAGCTGATCCCTTATTTTTTCCTCTCCAACCTTTGTCTCCTTCTGTCTCTCTCCTTCGTTTCCTAGTCTTACGTTTTGCAGGATTGCACCCTGCCTCAAAGCCAGTTGGGCATTTGTTCCTCCAGTGACTCTCCATCTCTCTCTCTCTCTCTCTCTCTCTCTCTCTCTCTGTGTCTCTCTCAACTTGTCTTCTGCTCCTTCTCCAGCTTCTAGCATCTATGCCACTTCCTCTTCAGCAGCAATCCTGCGCTAGCTGGTTGGCAGCTCTCTTTTCGCTCTTTCCCTTGCTGCTGTTTCAAAATGCCTGGGCATTATCTCTCCAGAATAGCGACGTCGGTGGTGGCAGCAGCAGCGGCGTTCAAGAGGTGGTGCCGGTCTGGAGAGCTATGCCTCCGGGCAAGGACCGACAGGTTTCCTTCTCCATCACCGCCTTTGGGAAAGTGCTCCTGCTGCAGCTGGAACCCGATGCCAGCTTCTTGGCTCCTGGGCTGAAGATTCAACATGTTGGTAGAAAGGAACCTGTTGGGTTCTTGGCTGAGGAAGAGGAGGAGGAGGAGGAGGATGTGAAGCTCAGAAAATGCTTCTACTCAGGGACTGTCAACTCACAACCAGACTCCCTAGTGGCTGTCAGCTTGTGTGAGGGCATCCATGGCTCCTTCTTTGTGGATGGAGACAAGTACGTCATCCAGCCCCAAAGCCGTAGACGTGGGGAACCCCTAATGCAGGTTCATCAGCTCCAGAAGAGAAGCTGGTCGAAAGAAGCTGCCAAGGACAGGCGTGGAGGGGAAGCCCAGCTGGTACCCAACAGCACCACCACCTCCAACAGAGCGAAGAGGTTCACCTCCCAGGCTCGTTACGTGGAGACCCTCCTGGTGGCCGATACCTCCATGGTCCAATTCTATGGGCAAGATCTGACGGTAAGGGAAAAGCTTTTGTACTCCTCCTGTATCTTTCCAGGCTCAGGATTCAGACAGTGCATGCAAAACTGTTTAGATCGAGAAACGGGGGGGGTGGGGAGGGGCATTCCTGTTGCATGAGGTAGCAACCTTGATGAAATGCAGCCGCGTGTTATAACAGTTGTAAGCACTCCAGATCTTGGAACCTCGCGTACTACAAACCACATCGGTCTTGAACTCACAAGGCAGTCTTCGGCCTCCCCTCCCCTACTACGAGGGTAGTAAGTTTGATTTCACTCTACAGGGCAGTTTGAGTGAGAGGCTGAGATTCTCCAAAGGTGACAGGACTAGGTAGTGGTAGTAGTAGTAGTAGTAGTAGTAGTAGTAGCACCAAAGAGAAAGACGCAAAGAGGACGGGAGTGAAGGTACGGACAGGGTCACTTCAGGACAAATATCATGTCTTTAAAGCTCGCCTTTTATAGAAGAGCAGGATTCCGTATTAACCGAGACTCGGAGTAGCCGCGGAGTAGCAACGATGCCTCCCTCCCGTGCGCTGTGTAGAAACCTGGCCGCATTTTCTTCCCAGGATGATGTCATTTGCATCCTTGCATACTCCTTCTCCTGATTGGCATCCCTGGACGGAGGCCAAGAGACATTTCGGATAAAGTCACGTATGCTGAGACACACGTTACAAGAGAAAGCTTAACACCTAGGTGTTATTTTTTTGGCCGCCGTCCTGGGGGCTCCGGTAACGCTGAAGCTCCAGCGTGACTATGGAAATTGGCCACTGCCTCAGCTGGTTGGCAGGAGGAAGGGAGCTGCATTTTTAGCCAATCTCTCTAGATATTCTGTTTTGGCCTCCTAGTCTTTGTCCCTAAGGGAAACCGTCTAATAGGAGCTGAGAGCCCAGTGTGTTCTAAGGCTCTTTTTTCTGTCTGTCCTCTAAACTTTTACTTTTAAAACTAAGTCTACCTTTAAATCTCTTCCCTCCCCTTCCCTCCTGTTCCAAAGCAAACGACTTTTTAGATTTTTGGAATCTATAATGACCGTTCAGTAAATCCTCTTTGATTTTCCTGTACTTAAGGATCCCAAGCTAGTAAACCGTGTATTTTGTACCAAACAGCTGACAAGAGAACTGTAAAACAATTCAACAGGACAGGCGTGGATGTGTCATATTTTGGGTTTTGTCTGAATGAATGTAAGTTCTGTCATGTTGGACAGTTTAGGACCTTCTTGCTTAATCCTTGGCACAATTGCTTAGTTTATTTGGAAAGAAGGGAGGCTAGACACCCAACCGTATGTTAACTTTCAAGTTCCGGTGAGCATGCTTTGTGTCTGTCGGTCGGTCGGTTAGCTGGTTGGTTTGTGTCCGTCTTTCTCTCTCTCTTCTCTCCTCTCTCTCTCTTCTCTCTCTCCTCTCTCTCTTTTCTCTCTCTCTCTCTCTTCTTTCTCTCTCTTTTCTCTCTCTTTCACTCACTCACTCTGTGTGTGTGTGTGTGTGTCAGACAGAGAGACAGAGAGAGAGAGAGAGAGGGAGGGAGTAGAGACAGAGAGACAGAGAGAGAGACAGAGAGAGAGATGGAAGGAGAGAAGGAGGGATGGAGGGGGTGGAGAGAGAGAGAGAGAGATGCAGGGAGGGAGGGAGGAGAGAGAGAGAGAGAGAGATGGAAGGAGAGAAGGAGGGATGGAGGGGGTGGAGAGAGAGAGAGAGAGATGGAGGGAGGGAGGGAGGGAGTAGAGAGAGAAAAACAGAGAGAGAGACAGAGAGAGAGATGGAAGGAGAGAAGGAGGGATGGAGGGGGTGGAGAGAGAGAGAGAGAGAGATGCAGGGAGGGAGGGAGGAGAGAGAGAGAGAAAGATGGAAGGAGAGAAGGAGGGATGGAGGGGGTGGAGAGAGAGAGAGAGAGATGCAGGGAGGGAGGGAGGAGAGAGAGAGAGAGAGAGAGAGATGGAAGGAGAGAAGGAGGGATGGAGGGGGTGGAGAGAGAGAGAGAGAGAAACGGAGGGAGGGAGGGAGAGAAGAAATTCTGCTTAGTTTTTCAGACCCCTGGAAAAAAAAATACTAAAACCTAATTTCATGCCAGTCTCCATGAAAACTGCATTCAAATTTATTAGCTCTAATTGGAAAAGTGTTCCGCCTGGAATTTATGTCCCCACCCCCCTAAAAAAATCTTCTGACTGCTACGTATCAGAGAATAAATTAATCTGTTAAGGACACAACATGAGAAGAAAAGGAGAAACTGTTTCATCCGAAATCTGCTAAGTGCATTTGTGAAATTTACTGGCTTTGCTTAACGTCGGTTAAACGATTTTAGGATGGGTATAAGGGGGAGGGGGGGTGATAGACGTGATCAAGTCGGGGGAAAATAAAGAAAAATAAAAAGAGCAGCCGAAATATGCATTGTCTTTCAGTTTAGCAATGGAAATAGTGTTTGGTGGGTTCAGGGGTTTTGCTGTAACTCTGCCCTTCCACTTGAGTACCATCTTAGGACATACCACTTCTTTAGAGAATGTGATTTCTACATGGCTTGGGATGGTCAACACATGATCCCCAAACTAAGCATGTACTATACCTGTGCACAAATGAGACCTTCTTAAAAATTTCTAGTGTTGGAGCATTCACAACTTCTGGAGGCAAGTTGTTCCACTGATTCATTGTTTTCACTGTCAGGAAATTTCTCCTTAGTTCTAAGTTGCTTCTCTCCTTGATTATTTTCCACCCATTGCTTCTTGTTCTACCCTCAGGTGCTTTGGAGAATAGTTTGACTCCCTCTTCTTTGTGGTAGCCCCTGAGATATTGGAATACAACTTTCATGTCTCCCCTAGTCCTTCTTTTCATCAAACTAGACTCAATTCCAGCAACCATTCTTTATATGTTTTTGCCTTCAGTCCCCTAATCATCTTTGTTGTTCTTCTCTGCACTCTTTCTGGAGTCTCAACATCTTTTTTACATTGTGGCAACCAAAACTGGATGCCGTATTCCAAGTCTGGCCTTACCAAGGCATTATAAAGTGGTATTAACACTTCACGTGATCTTGGTTCTACTGCTCTGTTTATGCAGCCTAGAACTGTGTTGGCTTTTTTGGCAGCTGCAACGCACTGCTGGCTCATATTTAAATGGTTGTCCGCTAAGATTCTAAGATCCCTCTCACAGTTACTACTATTAAGCAAGGTACCACCTATACTGTACCTATGTATTTTGTTTTTCTTGCCTAAATGTAGAACTTTACTTTTTTTGGCGTTGAATCATATATATAATAGATGAAAGAGCCTTTTAAGTATCAGCATTTGTTACACAACAACAATGAACTTTGGGAAACTTGGCCTTTTATGTAGCACTAGCTATGAAACTATGTGCTCGGGCTTGATAAATTGACACTTACAGCCTAAAACTTAATGTAGAATGTATAACTCTGTAGCATCAGAGTGTGTTAACATAATGCAACTGGCAATTGGAACTGAGGGGGAGGGGGAGTAGAATGTCCCAGCCTGCAGCATCCATCGATATTCAACTGGCTAGCATCCTGTCAGTGTGTGAGAGAGTTGAGGGGTGTTTGGAAACTCAAACAGTATTTGCTGTATGAGCAAAAAGGAGACAGGAAGGATGCTGGTTGTGGCTTAGCTCAGCTGTTCTGTAGTAAAGCTGCTTGCTGCTGTGAAAATAAAACTGAAACTGAAACTCCTCTCCTCTGCTTGTGTTTTGCATTTGGAACAGATTTTTTTTCAGATGTGGAGGGGGAATAGAACTCCTTAGTATCCGAGCGTGTTAATAATAATATAGGAAAAACTAATGCTCTGATGGTCATTTCGAAAAATCCTTTCTTAGTGAGCACCTAGAAGCGAAGAGGAACATATGTGGCAAATTTCAAATTTATAGGCTTTACGGTTCTGGCGACTTCGTGATTAATGCATGAGTGGGTTTCGCTTTTATATATATAGATTCACATGAGAATTGCTGTATTAACATCAACCCATTACTGAGTTCCCTCCTATACGGCTTCTTGAATGAGCACAAAACAAGGTAGCTGTCCCCACTGCTTTTATTATGTTTGTTTTAAGACACCACCAAATGTTGACTTGTTCAACAAACCATGACCAAATAAAACCAATATTTAGCTCCATTCATGAAAGCCCATTGCTGATTAAACCCACATTTGCTTAGCTTCCTCTTAGCTGATGTCATGTTCCTTCAGACCATTCAAACTGCTTATAAACACAACCTAATTCATTAATCCATGCTCCATTAGCTGTACACACACGATGCATATTTACATTTTTAAAATATACTTACAGTGAATGAGCAGAGACATCCCGGTGCATTCTGATGCATAAATGCATACATTTAGACCTCACATGGCTGCCATTAGGCAGAAGTAAGCTAACAAAAGGAACAATTCTTACCCCACGTTTTCAAGTTTCAAATGACACATGGCAGGGGCATCAAACTCGATTTCATTGAGGGCTGCTTTAGGGTTGTGTTTGAACTCAGGGGACTGGGGTGGGCGTGGCCAGGTGGGCGTGGCCAGCTCAACATCACGCATGTTGGAGGTGCCTCTGGTGGCCCGAGTGCTCTGCCAGCAAAAATGGGCTGCCAAGATCTGAGTATCCGGCGGGCCAGATCCAGCCCTCAGGCCTTGAGTTTGACACCTCTGGTCACAAATCTTTCGGACTTCAGGGACCACTAAATTCATAATTTTAAATCCCGCAGACCACTAATATGGTCTGCCTAATGATAGGGTGGGCGTGGCAAAGTGGTCACGTGACTGGGTGGGCCTGGCCAACTCGATGTCACTCGCCCCCCACCCCCTGCCAACCACTCCTCGCCTCCCCGCCCGGGCTCCTTAGGGCCCCAAGAGGAAGCAGTTGTTGGAGCTAAGCAGCCACCATGAGAAAGAGTTGGCAAAACAGCTCAGTTCCAACTGGATCTGACCGAGAAGGAGGCTCAGCAGAAGCACCTCACTGAGGACTACGAGCATAGGCTTTTCAAACAGAGGGAAGTGCTGCCAGCCTTTGGCCAAAGCCCTGCACCAGGAGGCCAAAGCAGACCCCAAGTTAGAATTTCTGCCCCCCTCCGACCCACACAAAAAGACCCCAAAGGGGGAAACTCTCTGCAGCAACACAAACATTCATTGCACGTATCTGTCCCAGGGGCCATAATTTGAGGACCCCTGATTTAGTGCAATATAAAAAATGCAAATAATTTTTCTGCGGACCACCAAATTTTTCTCACGGACCACCAGTGGTCCGCGTATCACCAGTTGGTGACCGCTGTTCTAGAGAACATCTTTTTAATAAACTGAATGCGGTATTCTAGGTGTGGTCTTACTAAGGTTTTATAGAGTGGTACTAGTACCTCCCTTGGTCTTGATTGTATCCTTCGTTAATGCAATTTAGGATTGCGTTGGCTTTTTTGCCTGCTGCCACACACTACTGGCTCATATTTAACTGCTTGTCCACTAAGACTCCAAGATCCCTCTCACAGTCACTGCTATTAAGCCTGATTTCACCCAATATAGAATAGAATAGAATAGAATAGAATAGAATAGAATAGAATAGAATAGAATAGAATAGAATAGAATAGAATAGAATAGAATAGAATAGATACCAGAGCATATAAAACATTTGCTAGACCAATTCTAGAATACAGCTCACCTGTTTGGAACCCTCACCACATCTCTGACATCAATACAATTGAACGTGTCCAGAAATATTTTACAAGAAGAGTTCTCCATTCCTCTGAAAACAACAAAATACCTTATCCCACCAGACTTGAAATCCTAGGCTTAGAAAACTTGGAACTCCGTCGCCTTCGACAAGACCTAAGTTTAACTCACAGAATCATCTATTGTAATGTCCTTCCTGTCAAAGACTACTTCAGCTTTAATTGCAATAATACAAGAGCAACCAATAGATTTAAACTTAATGTAAACCGCTTTAATCTAGATTGCAGAAAATATGACTTCTGCAACAGAATCATCAGTGCTTGGAATACTTTACCTGACTCTGTGGTCTCTTCCCATAATCCTAAAAGCTTTAACCAAAAACTTTCTACTATTGACCTCACCCCATTCCTAAGAGGACCATAAGGGGCGTGCATAAGCGCACAAACGTGCCTACCGTTCCTGTCCTATTGTTTTTCTTTTCTTCTTCCTATATATGTTTATATGTGTATATACTATATAATCTTTTTGTATGATGTTGTGACAAAATAAATAAATAAATAAATAAAGAATAGAATAGAATAGAATAGAATAGAATAGAATAGAATGGAATAGAATAGAATAGAATAGAATAGATATTGGAATGAAGAATAGAATAGAATAGAATAGAATAGAATAGAATAGAATAGAATAGAATAGAATAGAATAGAATAGAATAGAATAGATACCAGAGCATATAAAACATTTGCTAGACCAATTCTAGAATACAGCTCACCTGTTTGGAACCCTCACCACATCTCTGACATCAATACAATTGAACGTGTCCAGAAATATTTTACAAGAAGAGTTCTCCATTCCTCTGAAAACAACAAAATACCTTATCCCACCAGACTTGAAATCCTAGGCTTAGAAAACTTGGAACTCCGTCGCCTTCGACAAGACCTAAGTTTAACTCACAGAATCATCTATTGTAATGTCCTTCCTGTCAAAGACTACTTCAGCTTTAACTGCAATAATACAAGAGCAACCAATAGATTTAAACTTAATGTAAACCGCTTTAATCTAGATTGCAGAAAATATGACTTCTGCAACAGAATCATCAGTGCTTGGAATACTTTACCTGACTCTGTGGTCTCTTCCCATAATCCTAATAGCTTTAACCAAAAACTTTCTACTATTGACCTCACCCCATTCCTAAGAGGACCATAAGGGGCGTGCATAAGCGCACAAACGTGCCTACCGTTCCTGTCCTATTGTTTTTCTTTTCTTCTTCCTATATATGTTTATATGTGTATATACTATATAATCTTTTTGTATGATGTTGTGACAAAATAAATAAATAAATAAATAAAGAATAGAATAGAATAGAATAGAATAGAATAGAATAGAATAGAATAGAATAGAATAGAATAGAATAGATATTGGAATGAAGAATAGAATAGAATAGAATAGAATAGAATAGAATAGAATAGAATAGAATAGAATAGAATAGAATAGAATAGAATAGATATTTTATTGGCCAAGTGTGATTGGACACACAAGGAATTTGTCTTGGTGCATATGCTCTCAGTGTACATAAAAGAAAAGATACCTTCATCAAGGTACAACACTTACAACACTGAATGATAGTCATAGGGTACAAATAAGCAATCAGGAAACAATATCAATATAAATCATAAGGATACAAGCAACAAAGTTACAGTCATACAGTCATAAGTGGAAGAAGATGGGTGATGGGAACGATGAGAAGATTAATAGTAGTGCAGACTTAGTAAATAGAATATTTGTACTTTTGGGTTTTTCTTGCCTAAGTGTAGGACTTTACTTTTCTCTACATTGAATTTCATTTGGTTAGATCTGTACTTGATCTGGCCCACTCTGGGGGCATGAGCAGAACACCTTACGCCCCTGCAGCTCTTAAGTTTAAAGAGCACGCTCCATGACTCCAGCCAGCAGCAGTATCAAGTGACTCTGAACAATAAAGCCTACCTATCATCTATCTATCTATCTATCTATCTATCTATCTATCTATCTATCTATCTATCTATCTATCTATCTATCTATATATATATATATATATATTTATCTATCTTTCGGTCTTCTAGCTGGAGACATCGTGTTAGAGCTACATTGTTCTGCCAAAAGATCTCCCGTTCTTTTATTCCCAGCATCTTCAACTTGGGTAAAATGAGCCTGAACAGCCATGACTCGTTGCTTCCTTAATTGTTTTTCTTTTTTTAGAAACAATTTGCTGAGCAGATGATCACAGCTAAGGCCTTGATTGTAAACTCTTGGGGGTCTGCCACATTTTTGCCATTAGACTTTAACAGGTGTCTCAGTCACTGCCAGCAATTCAGCAGGGAAGGCTTCCACCCAGTTTTTTACTAAAAAATTTTACTACCAGTTCTGTGGGTGTGGCTTAGTGGGCATGGCAGGGGAAGGATACTGTAAAATCTCCATTCCCTCCCCACTCCAGGGGAAGGATACTTTAAAATCTCCATTTAACTTAATTTTTAACAGACTGACTTCTTCCATTTTTTACTTTCTCCCCTGTCACTCCAAAAGCAAAAAAAAAAAAACCCTCCCCAGGGAGAAAACGCATCCCCATAAAGAGGCAGAGGAGGATATTCAAATTTGGATATGTAAATTGAGGTACGGGATTGAAACACATCAAAGATTATGATAATCGACATACCGGTAGTTTGCAGGGAATTACTATGTCAGTTGGTTGCATCTCAGATTAACAGATTAATAGAGTTGGAAGGGACCTTATAGGTCATCTAGTCCAACCCCACCCCACCCCGCTCAAGCAGGAGACCCTACACCATTTCTGACAAATGGCAGTCCAATCTTTTCTTGAAAGTCTCAAGTGATGAAGCTTCCACAACTTCCAAAGGCAACTTCTGTTCCATTGGTTGATTGTTCTCACTGTCAGAAATTTTCTCCTAATTTCCAGGTTGAATCTCTCCTTGATCAGTTTCCATCCATTATTCCTTGTCTGGCCTTCAGGTGCTTTGGAAAACATCTTGACCCCCTCCTCTCTGTGGCAGCCCCTCAAGTATTAGAAGAAAGCTATCATGTCTCCCCTGGTCCTTCTCTTCACTAGACTAGCCATGCCCAGTTCCTGCAACCGTTCATCGTATGTTTTAGTCTCCAGTCCCCTAATCATCTTGGTTGCTCTTTTCTATGCTTTATCTAGAGTCTCAACATCTTTTTTATAGTGTGGTGACCAAAACTGGATGCAGTACTCTAGGTGTGGTCTTACTAAGACTTTATAGAGTGGTATTAGTACCTCCCTTGATCTTGATTGTATCTCTCTGTTAATGCAATTTAGGATTGCCTTGGCTTTTTTAGCTCCCGCTGCACATTGCTGGTTCATATTTAGCTGGTTGTCTACTTAGACTCCAAGATCCCTCTCACAGTCACTGCTATTAAGCCTGGTTTCCCCCAGTTTATATGTGTGCTTTTGGTTTTTCTTATCTAAGTGTAGGACTTTACTTTTCTCTACATTGAATTTCATTTTGTTAGATAGGGCTGGGTATTCAAGTCTGTCAAGAGCCATCTGGATCTTGAGCCTATCTTCTAGGGTGTTAGCTATTCTTGCCAGCTTAGTATCATCTGCAAATTTGGTGAGTTCCCCTTCTATTCCTTCATCTAAGTCGTTTATGAAGATATCTCCCTACAGTGAAAAAGATGACCAGGTGAGCTGTGCTCATTTGTCTTAATTGCTGTCCAATCCAACAGGAAATTTCAAAATCTTGATATTCTTGGTTTGCAAGGATTCCCTTTGATCTGTAAACTGCCTGAGATTGGGCAATCCTTCAAAGCAGAAGACCTTCCTCTGAAACTAGGACACATGGCCACCCAGAGCAGGATTCTTCTCAGCTTCCTCTTCTATGGTCCGCCTAATGTTAAACAGCTGCTTTCATGTGGCTTTGTAGTGCCTGTTGGCACACAACGCCTCTGGGTTATGAAGCACTCTGGTATGAAAAACATGCTTCAAAAATGAGCGTTGTTATTCTGAAGGCCAACAGTTGAAAGAAAACTTGGGAGAAATTTCCAAAGAAAATTTGGAAGAACTTTCCAAAGAAAAGCAAGCCAGTGTAACATTAATTTGTTTGCCCAAACACTTTGTCTTCAACGGGGAAAATTTCAGATATGCTATGAAGTTTGATTATATTTATAAGATTTTGGTTAGGATAACCACTTCTGAGAACCAGTTTGGTCTTGCGATCAATGTGCTAGACTAGTTACTGGCCACCTGAAATCTGCCTTGGGCACAAAAGTCAGGGGTGGCTTTGAGCCAGTCACTCCTGCTCACCCTTAGGGAGAAGGCAATGCAAACTACTTCCAAAATGCTGCCTAGAAAAACAAATTATATAGTTTCTAGGAATTATTCTAACTCAAAGACAAAACAATTTTCTTTTCCTTTCCTTTCCTTTCCTTTCCTTTCCTTTCCTGCCCTGCCCTGCCCTGCCCTGCCCTGCCCTGCCCTGCCCAGCTGTACCCTGCCCTTCTCTTCCTTTCCCTTCTTTCCTTTCCTTCCCTTCCCTTCTTCCCTCCCCTCCCTCCTCTCCCTCCATCCCCTCTCTCTCTCCCCTTCTTTCTCCTTTCCTTTTCTTTCCCATCATTACCCTTTTTCTCCAATAAGAATTCAACAGGTTGGCTACTTTGAACCTTCTTAAACATTTTCCCAACTCGATCATCAAACCAAATTGACATCAAATATCATGTGAAGTCAGCCAGCGAGGCCTGAAGAATACCTGAACGAAGGACAGAAGCAGTACCAACGTAAAAGGAGCATTGTGCATATGGCATGTGTGAGCCAGATTAATGTTGCCACAATAGAGGGAGAAGGATTGCATAATCAGTTGGTGTCTTTAATTGTTACTTACATGTCCCACTATTCCTGTGAAGGGATCAGGTTAGAAGACATGTAGGAGGATGTCATTTCCCTATCTCCCTTCTAACTCATCTGTCTTAGTTTGGATTCAATGGCTAACTTTAAGACTTCAACCCAAACTTCATATTTGAACTGTAAAAAGGTAGAGGTTCCCTTCGCACACATGTGCTAGTCATTCCCGACTTTAAGAGGCGGTGCTCATCTCCGTTTCAAAGCCGAAGAGCAGCGCTGTCCGAAGAGCCAGCGCTGTCCGAAGACGTCTCCATGGTCATGTGGCCGGCATGACTAAATCCCAAAGGCGCATGGAATGCTGTTACCTTCCCACCAAAGGTGGTCCCTATTTTTCTACTTGCATTTTTTACGGGCTTTCGAACTGCTAGGTTGGCAGAAGCTGGAACAAGTCATGGGAGCTCACCCCCATTACGCGGCGCTAGGGATTTGAACCGCTGAACTGCTGACCTTTTGACGGACAAGCTCAGAATCTTAGCCACTGAAACCACCGTGTCCCTATCTGAAATTGGTAGTGGGGGAGAAAAAAGCTTTCCATTGGTGGGAGTCAAATGACTATCTGAGAAGTATCTCAGAAGCATTTGGAGACGCAGTGGATGAAGAGGAATTAATCCTCCCCACACACAATGCTATCACCCCCAATCAGTCCTCCTAGTATGCCAAGGATGCTGAGCCCCCGCATCCCTGTACATAGTAGCATTTTTGTATGATCTTCCTTCCCCAACTAATGAAATTTGAAAGGGTCTATTTGAGGAGCTGTCCCCTCCACCAAGACGTCTTTTCCTAAAGTTCTTTGGGCAAAGGAAATGGTTCTCCGACAATTTAAGTCTGTTGGGTAGATAATGTGCCCATTGAATCTTCAACCCTCAGGAAGAACAAAGAACAGTCAGTAGAGGCAATATCAGAATAGAAGATGATTAAGGGATGAAAATGAATCAGGGAGAAGACAAAGGACACGAGAAGAGCCAGTGGGGAAGATATTTTTTTTTTAAGGCAGAGAGAAAAGTGAGGAAGGGACTAAGAAAAGCCAAGAAAATAGGAACAATCTCAGTAATATAGAGGACAAGCTGGCTAATGGAGGAAACATGTCAGATGTTCCAACTGTCTTCTGCTCAGCTAGAGTGAACAACAGAGTCAGTTTGGTCTAGTGATGAAGGCATCAGGCTAGAACCCAGGAGACTATGAGTTCTAGTTCTGCTTTAGGCATGAAAGTCAGCTGGGTGACTTTGGGCCAGTCACCAGGAGATTCAGAGTTCTAGTCCCAACTTGGGCATGAAAGCAAGTTGGGTGACTTTGGGCCAATCACAAGGAGACAGTGAATTCTAGTCCTTCTTCAGGCATGAAGCTGTCTGGGTGACTTAGAGCCAATCACTGGGGGACTGTGAATTCTAGTCCCACCTTAGGCATGAAAGTTGGTTGGGTGACTTTGGGCCAATCACCAGGAGACTCGGAGTTCTAGTCCCAATTTAGGCGTGAAAGCAGGTTGGCTGACTTTGAGCCAATCACCAGGAGACAGTGAATTCTAGTCCTTCTTCAGGCATGAAGCTGTCTGGGTGACTTAGAGCCAATCACTGGGGGACTGTGAATTCTAGTCCCACCTTAGGCATGAAAGTTGGTTGGGTGACTTTGGGCCAATCACCAGGAGACTCGGAGTTCTAGTCCCAATTTAGGCGTGAAAGCAGGTTGGCTGACTTTGAGCCAATCACCAGGAGACAGTGAATTCTAATCCTCCCACCCCAACCCACACATAAGATTGCTGTGGGAAAAATCGGAGGAGGAGGAAGGATTATTAGGTATATTCACCACCTTGAGTTATACAGGAAAAAAAAATGCTAAAGGCAGGATAAAAAAGAAAATAAATAAACTGATGTTTTGCACAATTGAATTCCCGGCTTGTGCTTTTAGATTGGCAGGGGAGGTGCTGTTATTTGAGATGGGAGCCAAGACCTTACAAAAGCTGTGTAGTAAACAGTGCAGGCTGCCTGTGTTTCTTCGCGACCCTTGCCCAAGTCCTCGAAGAAAGTCAAATGTTATTAACAGCAAGCAAGGATCTTCTCAGGTGTGCTGTTATAGTCCCCCTAGTGCCAGGGGTCTGCAAACTTGGCTCTTTTAAGACTTGTGGACTTCAACTCCCAGAGTTCCTCAGCCAGCTTTGCTGGCTGAGAAACTCTGGGAGTTGAAGTCCACAAGTCTTAAAAGAGCCAAGTTTGCAGACCCCTGGCCTAGTCTAGTGTGAGCATCTGTGGTCTGGCTACTTCCCAGCTCCAGCTGACTAGGAAATATAACTGCCACAAACCATTCACAGAGATTCCACGCCTTCCTGTGGCTGACTTTGCCTGCCCAGGCGGTTTGCTTAAAACATCTTCATTGTGCTCTTGCAAATGAGCCAGTAGTATCTCTCTCCCCCCCTCCCCCCCCCAATATATTACATTTAAACAGTATACACAGGAAGATCTTAATATGCCTAGCTGGTACAGCTGTTGAAAAGATGTCCTTCTCCTGGACATACGTTGCATTTTTATTAATGCTTTATCGTTTTTTATTAGAAATTTTCTACGGAGATAAAATAATATATTGCATGCAATAATAGAAAGGAAGAGCATGGGTGAATTCCAGCAGGTTCTGGAGAACCGGTAGCGGAAAGTTTGAATAGTTTGGAGAACCAGCAAATACCACCTCTGGCTGGCCCCAGGAGTGGAATGGGGATTTTGCAGTATCCTTCCCCGAGGAGTGGGGTGGGAATGGGGATTTTGCAGTATCCTTCCCCTGTCACACCCACCAAGCTACGCCCACCAAACGACACCCACTGAACCAGTAGTAAAAAAAATGGATTTCACCACTTGCGAAGAGTAAAGAAAAGACATGTCAGCTAAGAGAATGATTATAAAAAGAAGAAAAGATAAGATAAATGAAGAAGTTATTTCCAGTCTTTTTTACAGTAATTACAAACTTACCCTCTCTCTTTCCTCATTAAACTTACTTTAATGAATACTTCCAATAGTGAATACTCCCAATATTCAATTCATTTTAATCAGTAAACCCATAAATTACCAATTCATGTTTTCCACTTTCAACAAATGTCCAGAGGTTTCCAAAGTATCTATCTATCTATCTATCTATCTATCTATCTATCTATCTATCTATCTATCTATCATCTATCCACTATCTATCTATCATCTATTATCTATCAATCATCTATTAGCAATCAATCATCTATTATCTATCAATCATCTATCATCTATCAATCACCTATCATTCATCATTGATCCATTATCTATCTGAAAAGATGTGGAGACTCTAGAAAGAGTGCAGAGAAGAGCAGCAAAGATGATTAGGGGACTGGAGGCTAAAACATATGAAGAACCATTGCGGGAATTGGGTATGTCTATGTTTAATGAAAAAAAGGACTAGGGGAGACATAATAGCAGAGTTCCAATATCTCAGGGGTTGCCCCAAAGAAGAGGGAGTCAAACTATTTTCCAAAGCACTTGAAGGCAGGACAAGAAGCAATGGGTGGAAACTAATCAAGGACAGAAGTAACCTAAAACTAAGGAGAAATTTCCTGACAGCGAGAACAATTAATCAGTGGAACAACTTGCCTTCAGAAGTTGTGAATGCTCCAACACTGGAAATTTTTGAGAAGATGTGTATAATCATTTGTCTGAAGTGGTGTAGGGTTTCCTGCCTAAACAGGGGGTTGGACTAGAAGACCTCCAAGGTCCCTTCCAACTCTGTTATTCTATTCTATTCTATTCTATTCTATTCTGTCAGTCAGCTATAATCTATCTATCCATCTATTAATCATCTATCATCTATAGAATAGAATAGAATAGAATAGAATAGAATAGAATAGAATAGAATAGAATAGAATAGAATAGAATAGAATAGAATAGAATAGAATTTTATTGGCCAAGCATCTATCATCTATCGTTTATCATCTATCTCTTATAATCTATCAGTCATCTATCTATCCAGCATCTATTTATCATCTATTATCTATCTAATTCATATACCGCCCATGGAGAACAGTTGGTTTGCTTCTTCAATGCTCAAAAACAAAGCAAAACAAAAACAAAAACCAGCCACTGTGTGAATCTTGAAGTTGCAATATTGTGCATTTCTGTCACCAATGTAATAGTTCTAATATACGTGAGATAAGACTTTTCCAGCTCTATTAATCGTCTATTCACCGGAGATACTAGCATTTGCTTCTCCCGCTTGGTGCATGCAAAATATGCACCAAATCACCATGCAAAAAACCACATGCGTACTTATACAGAATATCTCAGGGGTTTGTCATCAAGGAAGCTCTACATTTGCCGTTTGCAGAAGCGCCAAGTGGATTATTCCCGCTCTGTTTATCGTGTGGTCCAAGCGCATGCCAAGGATATGAGTGTAGTCAGGAAATTATAAATTGTGCAGAATCTCAGCATTTAGGTGGAACTGAGTCAGTAGACTTTGCTGTTTTTGCCATTGGCATCTAACAAGGAGACTATTTTTAATTTGATTACAAGTCTAGGTCAAAGAAGATAATGGCACGCAAATAGGGGGAGGGGAGAGAAGATGCGATTCCGAGAAAGTGATCTGGCTTTTCATGGTTGCCTTTTTTTTAAAAAAAAAAAAAAGAGCTGTCAGTGATGGGCTGTGATCTAAATGAGTACGAGGGTAATTGAAGAAAGTTGGAAAGATATCGCGACTTAGCGCTGAATCAAATTCTTTGGACAGAAGGTCACAGATTTTAAACCCGGGTCTCTAATTGAAACCAGTAGTGACTGCAAAGACATCCACGAGGATTTTCATACCATTGCTGGTCAAATGGGGTTCTTTATCAAGTATCATTGTTTACTGGGTTTCCTCAATATGAGGTCGGTTTTATTTTGCTGGCAAAAGAGAATGAAAAAAGAGTGTAAGAGAATGTCAGATGGGAGACCAAACAAGGGTGTATTCTCAACTGTTTTCAACTAGTTCCTTCTTTCTTCCTTCCTTCCTTCCTTCCTTCCTTCCTTCCTTCCTTCCTTCCTTCCTTTCTTTCTTTCTATCTTTCTATCTTTCTATCTTTCTTTCTCTCTCTCTCTCTCTCTCTCTCTCTCTCTCTCTCTCTCTCTCTCTCTTTCTTTCCTTGTTTCTTGGTCTCCTTTCCATCTTCCTCCATTTTATCTGTAGCATCAGGAAGGGGTGAGAAATTAGGGCATTTTCAGCCGGAGAAGAAAATTAGCAAGGGGAGGGGGGAGATTAACTCAGGGGTGGGCTTCAAAAATTTTAGCAAGGGGTTCTCTGCCCGGTTGCTGGGTGGGTGTGACCATGGTGGGCGTGGCCTAGTCGGCCTCCTGCATCACAGGGGGGGGGCGTTTTTGACACACATACACACCCGGGCTCTGGAGGCTTTCCTCAAGCTTCTGGGAAGGCGAAAAGGGCTTCCCCAGGTTCCGGAGGCCCTCTGGCCCTCTACCCGCATCCTGTCCTTACCTGCATTGAAAACAGGCCATGAGGGGACTCCTGGGAGGGGCCGGGTGGGGTGAGCGGGGACAGCCAGGAGTGGGATTTGGGGATTCTCTGAACTGCACAGAATCTTAGCTACAGGTTCTCCCGAACCCCTGCGAACCCTCAGCAGCCCACCCTGTCCACCCCGCCCCTCCCAAGAGTCCCCACACGGCCCTTTTTGGATGCAGGGCATGCGCGGAGGCTCAGGGAGGGCAAAATAATGGGCCTACCAGAAGTTTGGGAAGGTCGGAAACGGGCTCCAGAGGGCCTCCAGAGCCTGGGGAGGCCATTTTTATCCTCCTGGAGGCTCGAGGAAACCCTCTGAAGCCCGGGAAGGGCAAAAGTGTCCCCCCCTGCCATGGTGCAGGAGGCTGACTAAGCCACGCCCACCATGGCCACGCCCACCCAGCAACCAGGCAGAGAACCCCTTGCTAAAATCTTTGAAGCCCACCCCTGGTTGGAAGGGACCTTGGAGGTCTGGTAGTCCAACCCTCTGCTTGAGCTGGAGACCAGATAAATGGTTATCTAGACTTTTTGAAAGCCTCCAGTGATGCAGCATCCACAAATTCTGAGAACAAGCTATTCGGTTGGTGGCTCCCACCATGAGGACATTTCTCCTTAGTTCTAGTTTGCTTTCTCTTCTTGGTTAGTGTTCTGTCCCCCTCGCCTCAGTCCGAGCGATGGCTTAATTAGTTGGCAACTATCAGCTCTGGCAGCAAACTAGCGTGCGTCTGCCAAGTGTGTCTGTTATCTCTCTTGATGAGTCAACCAGGAACAAACAGTACTTCAGCTCTAGTTAAGCAGTTGATTTGCTTGCTACGAAGAGGTATAGCAGCCCTTGCTGCTTTTATATCCTGTGGGGTGTGGCTCCATGACTCAGTACTTCCTAGGCCTGCCCCACCCCTGCTTCTGTTGTTCCCGCCTCTCCTGCCTACGAAACCTAGGGTCCAGCCAGGCCTGATTGCCATCAGCCGGGTCTGAAGGCGTGGCCTGGGGGGGAAAGAGTCAGGGGATGGAGGCCTCGTTATCTCCTCCACCTGGCCTGCCTCTGGCTCCTGGAGCTGAGCCAGGGAAGCCGGTGCTCCCGAGGTAAGTCTTGATGGCCCTTTCTGCTCACTTTCCAAGTCACTGTCTGGCAGGGGGCCCGGCTTGGGGGGCGCAGACACAACAGTTAAGTTTCTGTGTATCCACCACTTCTTGTCTTGCCTTTTGGTGCTCTAGAAAATAGTTTGAACCCCTCGCCTTTGTAGGAACCACTCAAGTGCTGGAACACTGGTACCATGCCTCCCCTGGTCCTTCTTTTCATTAGACTAGACATTTTGGAAAATTACTCTGCTGTTGTCTGGCAATCAAACTATGCAAGTCAAATGTACATTGGGTTGGGACTGCTCAGATTGCACATTTCCCTTAGTGCCAGCAAGCTCTCTGCCTGCTCTACCTTGCTTAATTTTTCTTCCTAAAATCATTTTCATTCATAATAAAATTAACAGAAATCTAATGTAACAGAAAGTGTCAACCTCTAGAACAGAGGTGTCAAACTCAAGGGCCAGGGTGCTTAGAACTGGCCCATGGGGCTGCCCTGGAAACAGCAAAAGACCGGCCCACGGTGCCTCTGCCAGAGAAAACGAAGCTCAGGAGGGCTAGGTGTGGTTTCAGGAGGCTGTTCTGACCTAGGCTTCCCCAAACCACGAAGCAGACTCCTTATCCTGACAAAAAAAAAACCTTTTTATTAAGTTACTGTGAATTCTTCTCATTCACATCCAGCAAAGTTTTTCAAGAGTGAATTTACAGTCACAGACCTTATCTGGCTTGGGAAGCTGCCAGGCCGATATCTTCAAAACTTGTCAAGGAGTCACGAACCAATTAAGCAAATTAATTGTCTTCTGCAAACTCCACTCCCCTTTCACTCTTCTTTTATTCCCTCTGAGAGGGGCCAATCATCGTCCACTTGTGGCCTTACTCCCAAATCAACCCTTGTTCTTTAGCTGTTCCCTTTGTCTGGCAACTCTGTGCATGCACACGCTGGGAACAGGCTCCAGCTGTTTGTCTGCCTCACTGATATCTGATTCCAAAGGCAGCTGATAACTGGCATACAGCCCTGGCCCCTTCTCTGCCTCTGATGCAGAGCCCTTATCAGAGTCTTCTCCAGACTCCAGGACTGGCCCATGTTCCTCCCCAACCTCCTCACTGTCCGAATCTGCTGCCAGCTCCGCTGGCCACTGGTGGGCCACAGCATAGCCTATCGCAGCTGAAAATGGAGCCCGTTTTCACTGGCAGAGCACTCAGGCCACCACAGTGCCCCCCACCCGACACAAGTAACTTCGAGCTGGACACAGTCAACCTGGCCACACCCACCCCAGCCCCCGAAGGTCAAACACAACCCTGATGTGGTTCTCAATAAAATCAAGTTTGACACCCCTGCTCTAGAAATTCAGCTTTATTTTCCAGAAAGACTCCACGTGATTTCACAGGCATTCACAGAAAACGATGGGAAGAATTGTCCACCTGCCTTTTTGATTCTGTTTGTAAGGCAACTGAACTTGGTGGTGGGGGAAAAAACATTCTGGGCAAGCCAAAACGTGACACGGGAAGTAGCTTTACGAGTTTGTCATCTAATAATTGGACTTTTTTTTTTTTTACTTTTATGACTGATGGTGCACATCGTTTTAATGAGAACCACAATCGGTCTCAAAATTGATCCCCAAAGAGTCTTTATTTGGGTACAAGTGCTAAATTTAGCTGTTGGTGTGAAACACCATCTGGTTTGGATCTATATATTTTTTTTCTCAAATACACTAGAGATGCATGCTTTCTTTTTCCTCTCTTTCTCTCTCTAAAACATTTCATGTGATTTGAGTACCGGCTGCCATCAACCATGAAAGATTAGAACGCAATGTTACATTCTAATAACATTACTGATGAGCTGTGGGGGCGCAGTGGTTAGAACGCAGTACCGCAGGCTACTCCTGCTGATCACCAGCTGTCTGCAATTTGGCAGTTTGAATCTCACCAGGCTCAGGGTTGACTCAGCCTTTCATCCTTCCGAGGTCAGTAAAATGAGGATCCAGATTGTTGGCGGCAATATGCTGACTCTGTAAACTGCTTAGAGAGGGCTATAAAGTAGTGTGAAGCAGTATATAAGTTTAAGTGCTATTCCTTCCTTCCTTCCTTCCTTCCTTCCTTCCTTCCTTCCTTCCTTCCTTCCTTCCATCCATCCTTCCTTCCTTCCTTCCTTCCATCCTTCCTTCCTTCCTTCCTTCCTTCCTTCCTTGTGGTTAGAATGCAGTATTGCAGGCTGCTAATTCTGCCCATTGCCAGAAGTTTGATCCTGACCTGCTCAGGGTTGACTCAGCCCTCCATCCTTCCGAGGTAGTAAAATGAGGATCCAGATTGTTGGCAGCAATATGCTGACCCTGTAAACTGCTTAGAGAGGGCTATAAAGTAGTGTGAAGCAGTAGATAAGTTTAAGTGCTATTCCTTCCTTCCTTCCTTCCTTCCTTCCTAGTGGTTAGAATGCAGTATTGCAGGCTGCTAATTCTGCCCATTGCCAGCAGTTTGATCCTGACCTGCTCAAGGTTGACTCAGCCCTCCATCCTTCCGAGGTGGGTAAAATGAGGAGCCAGATTGTTGGGGGCAATAGGCTGACTCTGTAAACCACTTAGAGATGGCTGTAAAGTGCTGTGAATCGGTATATAAGTCTTAAGTGCTATTGCTATTGCTATTGCTGCAATGACAATAAAGGTGACTTATGACCATCCCTTGCTCTTTATAAGAACTGTGGTGGCACAATGGTTAGAATGCAGTATTGCAGGCTAATTCAGCCGACTGCCAGCAGTTCAATTCTCAGCAGCTCAAGATGGACTCAGCCTTCCATCCTTCCGAGGTCAGTAAAATGAGGATCCAGATTGTTGGCGGCAATATGCTGACTCTGTAAACTGCTTAGCGAGGGCTATAAAGTAGTGTGAAGCACTATATAAGTCTAAGTGCTATTCCTTCCTTCCTTTTTTTTTTATTTGAATTTATATCCCGCCCTTCTCCGAAGACTCAAGGCGGCTTACAATGTGTTAAGCAATAATCTTCATCCATTTGTATATTATATACAAAGTCAACTTAATTGCCCCCAACAATCTGGGTCCTCATTTTACCTACCTTATAAAGAATGGAAGGCTGAGTCAACCTTGGGCCTGGTGGGACTTGAACTTGCAGTAAGTTCAAGCAGCTGTGTTAATAACAGACAGACTTAGTCCGTTGAGCCACCAGAGATCCTTCCTTCCTTCCTTCCTTCCTTCCTAGTGGTTAGAATGCAGTATTGCAGGCTGCTAATTCTGTCAAATTGCCAGCAGTTTGATCCTGACCTGCTCAAGGTTGACTCAGCCCTCCATCCTTCCGAGGGGGGTAAAATGAGGAGTCAGATTGTTGGGGGCAATAGGCTGACTCTGTAAACCGCTTAGAGATGGCTGTAAAGTGCTGTGAATCAGTATATAAGTCTTAAGTGCTATTGCTATTGCTGACAATAGCATGACATTAATTTGTTAATGACATTAACAAAGGTGACTTTTGACCATCCCTTGCTCTTTATAAGAGTTGTAGTGGCGCAATGGTTAGAATGCAGTATTGCAGGCTAATTCAGCCGACTGCCAGCAGTTCAATTCTCAGCAGCTCAAGATGGACTCAGCCTTCCATCCTTCCGAGGTCGGTGAAATGAAGACCCAGATTGTTGGGGACAATATGCTGACTCTGTAAACTGCTTAGAAAGGGCTGTAAAGCATTGTAAAGCGGTATATAAGTCTCAGTTCTATTGCTATTATGAGCAGTCCTTGTACAAATGTAGACTTGAATCAAAGCCTTACTTGGTGAGAACATCTTTCAGTTCTCTAGAGGCCTATGGCTCAACCTCCAAGTCCCTTGTGCATCTCTATGGCTGTTGAGTACAGAAAAAGACAACAACTTTTGCTGGTAGTCCTCGACTTATGGAGCACAAGTGAACCCAAAACTTTCTGTGGCTAAAAAAAGGCAGCTGTCCAGTGAGTTTTTTCCCCATTTTGTGACATTTTTGCCACAGTCAATGGAGTTGTCAAAGGAACCACACAATCCTTAAGCCAATCTGCCTTCCCTGCATTGACTTTGCTCGTCAGAAGCTGGCTGGGAAAGCCACAAATAGTGATCACAAAACAGTGCAATGGTCATAAATCCATGCCAGTTGCCAAATGCCCGAGTTTTGATCACAGGACCACAATGGTCATCAACTGTTGTTGATTAAGTGTTAAATTTGTACCCTATGACTATCATTAAGTGTTGTAAGTGTTGTACCTTGATGAAGGCATCTTTTCTTTTATGTACACTGAGAATATATGCACCAAGACAAATTCCTTGCGTTTTCCAATCACACTTGGCCAATAAGAAATTCTATTCTATTCTAAGTGTGAAAACTAACTTTTTCAGCGCTGTTGTAACTTCAAGCAGTCGCTTAATGAATGGTTGCAAGTCAAGGACTTCCTATATTCACAGGCATCTTTCTGGCCAGTCAGGTGGCATTCATGATAGCACCAATCTGGTGGCACCACTAGAGCCCTGGTGGTGCAGTGGTTAGAAGGCAGTATTTGCAGGCTAATTCCCAGCTCATTCCAGGAGTTCGATTCTTGATGGGCTCAAGGTTGACTCAGTCTTCCAAGATCGGTAAAATGAGGACTCAGCTTGTTAGGGACAATGTAATGACTCTATAAACTGCTTAGCACTGGTGGGTTTCACATTATGTTACTACACGTTCGCCCCGTGCACGCCTGTTCACATGCTTGCCTGCCTTTCGCGCATGTTCCCGGCCTTCCGTGCATGTGCTTTGTTTGCGCATGTGACTTCTGCACATGCGCCTGGCCTCAAAAATGTGCCTAAATAGGATGGCACCTGCGATTTCCGCTACCGGTTCGAGTGAACCAGTCTGAACACCATTTCTGGTGCTTAGAGAAGACTGTAAAACACTGTGAGGCAGTATATAAGTCTAAGTGCTATTGCTACTGCTAGCCAAGAGCCAATCAGCTGCTACTAACCAGTGTTAAGTTCCTACCTTTGCTGCTTTTCTTCAGTTTGGGTATTGTCAATCAGAGAAGTGCATAACCAGAGCATATAAAACATTTGCTAGACCAATTCTAGAATACAGCTCGCCTGTCTGGAATCCTCATCACATTTCTGACATCAATACAATTGAACATGTCCAGAAATATTTTACATGAAGAAATCTTCACTCCTCTGAAAACAAGAAAATACCTTATCCCACCAGACTTGAAATCCTAGGCTTAGAAAACTCCGTCGCCTTCGACAAGACCTAAGTTTAACTCATAGAATCATCTACTGTAATGTCCTTCCTGTTAAAGACTACTTCGGCTTCAATTGCAATAATACAATAGCAACCAAGAGATTTAAACTTAATGTTAACCGCTTTAATCTAGATTGCAGAAAATATGACTTCTGTAACAGAATCATCAGTGCTTGGAACACTTTACCTGACTCTGTGGTCTCTTCCCATAATCCCAAAAGCTTTAACCAAAAACTTTCTACTATTGACCTCACCCCATTCCTAAGAGGACCATAAGGGGTGTGCATAAGAGCACAAACGTGCCTACCGTTCCTGTCCTATTGTTTTTCTTTTTTCTTTAGATAGATAGATAGATAGATAGATAGATAGATAGATAGATAGATAGATAGATAGATAGATAGATATATGCTTATACCTCCTTATATTTCCTCATATATATGTTTATATACGATATAATCTTTTGTGTGATGCTTATATATATTGTTATGACAAATAATAAATAAATAAATAAATAATTGTTTTTTTCACTGTTCAGACCACAATTACCATCTGACCAGAATATTTCCATCTTTTATGGGGCTCAGTGCAGCAATGCACTTAATATTTTAGATATATAATTACAACTCACTTTCAGCAAACGAAGGAATATTAGTTCATCTAAAAGAAGAAAAGCATTGTTTGGTTAATCTACCAGATGGGCTATTTGGCTTTGATAGCGTAAAGGTTGCAGGTGGCTCAGAGGCTAAGATGCTGAGCTTGTCAATTGAAAGGTCAGCAGTTCAGCAGTTCGAATCCCTGGTGCTGCCGTGTAACGGGGTGTTACTTGTCCCAGCTTCTGCCAACCTAGCAGTTTCGAAAGCACGCAAAAATGCAAGTAGAAAAAATAGGGACCACCTTTGGTGGGAAGGTAACAGCATTCCGTGCTGTTTAGTCATGCCGGCCACATGACCACGGAGACATCTTCAGACAGCGCTGGCTCTTCGGCTTTGAAACGGAGATGAGCACCGCCCTCTAGAGTTGGGAATGACTAGTACATATGTGCGAGGGTAAATGTTGAACAATTAGCAGAGGATAATTTTTTTTTTCTAGTTGCCCTTAAATCTCACTTGTGCAGCTTAATTTAAGAAATGATGACGTGTCCGAGGCACCCAAAATCGCAACGGGCAAACGGTGCCAGAGAATAAAGTGGCTGCTTGCTGTTTCTCAATATTTTTATCTGTTGTGTAACCAATTGCATTTTTGTCTCATGAGTTAGTGCCAAGCCAAGCTGGAATTCTGACTCACTGATAAGATGTTAACATCAGCCTTATACATAGCTGAAATGCCTGACCTATGAAGTCATCTCACTTCCATCTTCTTCACCCAAACAGAAGGTTCAGTGATGTAAACCCTTGAGAGCTCACGCAAATATCCTGGGCAAAAATGTGTTCCATTCACAAGAACATCTCGTCATGTGACTCCCACACACTGTGCTCGATTCAATGCTTTTTATAGGGCTCTCTGTAAGAAGCTTTGCTGCAATTCTCACAAATAAGCTGTCCGAAGTCCGTTGCTGATTTGATTTGGTAGATTGGTTCCCTGGAGGCCTACAATATCCGGGATTTGCTCAATTCTAAGCAAGGATACAAATTAACAGAGTTGGAAGGGACCTTGTAGGTCATCCAACCCCCTGCCCAAGCAGGAGACATTACACCATTTCTGACAGATGGCAGTCCAGTCTCTTCTTGAAAGCCTCCAGTGATGAAGCTCCCACAACTTCTGAAGGCAACTTCTGTTCTATTGGTTGATTGCTCTCACTGTTAGTAAATTTCTCCTTATTTCCAGGTTGAATCTCTCCTTGTTCAGTTTCCATCCAGTGGTGGGTTTCAAAAAATTTTACTACCGGTTCTGTGGGCGTGGCTTGGTGGGCGTGGCGTGGCGTGGCTTGGTGGGCATGGCAGGGGAAGGATACTGTAAAATCTCCATTCCCACCCCACTCCAGGGGAAGGATATTGTAAAATCTCCATTTCCTCCCGATCTGCTGGGACTCAGGAGGCAGAGAATAGGTGGGGGCGGGGCCAATCAGACATGGTATACACCAGTTCTCCAAACTACTCAAAATTTCCACTACCGGTTCTCCAGAACTGATCAGAACCTGCTGAAACCCACCTCTGTTTCCATCCATTATTCCTTGTCTGGCCT
The DNA here is from genome assembly GCF_028640845.1 of Ahaetulla prasina. NCBI lineage: Eukaryota > Metazoa > Chordata > Lepidosauria > Squamata > Colubridae > Ahaetulla > Ahaetulla prasina. Next base: position 19,072,423 of record NC_080547.1, read on the forward strand.
TCAGGTGCCTTGGAAAATAGCTTGATCCCCTCCTTTCTGTGGCAGCCCCTCAAGTATTGGAATTTATATCATGTCTCCCTGGGTCCTTCTCTTCACTAGACCAGCCATGCCCAATTCCTGCAACCGTTCTTCATATGCTTTAGCCTCCAGTCCCCTAATCATCCTGGTTTCTCTTCTCTGCACTCTTTCTAGAGTCTCAACAACTTTTTTATAGCGTGGTGACCAAAACTGGCTGCAGTGTGGTCTTATTATTGGATTATTAGGTGCTCTGCAGTACAACTATAAAACCTACAGTGGCTGGAATTAGCATGGGTTAATCCAATTTATTGATAAGAGGGCCTGTGTGCATGATTAAGAATGTTCAATTGCTCAGCTATCAGCAAAAAATGTTGGAACTCTTTACAAACAAGATTTTATTTCATAATTATGCTCTGACTGCAAAAGGATTGTTAAAACAAAACAAAATATGAACAGGTCGACATGGGTATTATAACCCATCGGTGTGGCATTTGCTTCACTCACAATTTCCTAGCATTATTTATTTGGATTGTTGTTAATGATCGTTGTTTCAATCAATTCTGCTTGAGCCTGGTGCTATGTAATAGGTTTCCAAGCTGCAATTCAAACATCTTTGTTTGTGAGATGTTGGGGGCATGACGGGATTGTGTGTGTGCGCTACCGAACATAGCCTGGGAAATGAAGCTAGGGAAGTTTTTTTTCTCAGTGTAGTAAAACTGATTTAGGGATTATAGCCTTAATTAAATGAGATTTCATCATGATTGCCTTATGAAATTAATTAGAGAGTAGGCAACTGGCCAAGTCGTTAACCAAAGTTTATCCCCTGTTTTGTTTTGCAGTCTTGGTGGTTATGAAAGGATAGATTGGTTCTCTATCCAAAGAAACACTTAAACATTGTTGTGCTGGCGGCAAATTGTGCTGAAAACAAGCATGGAGCACAACCAGAATTAGCAAGACAAATGTATATGCTTTTATCGCCTCCTACTATTCCCACAACCTTGACTAGGTGGCTCAGTGGCTAAGACGCTGAGCTTGTCGATCAGAAAGGTCGGCAGTTCGGCGGTTCGAATCTCTACTACAGGTCTCCTGCATGAGCCAGGGGGTTGGACTAGATGACCTCCAAGGTCCCTTCCAACTCTGTTACTGTTAATTAGGAGATGCTTGTCACGAGATCTCCACCGAGCAGTTACTCTACTGCTATGATTCTCAATCTTGGCCACTGAAAGATAGGTGAACTTCAACTCCCAGAATTCCCCAGCCAGCAGGACTGGCTGGGGAATTCCAGGAGTTGAGGTCCACCTATCTTCCAACGGCCAAGTTTGAGAAATACTGCTCTGCTGTATGGCTCGTCACATGATTTCTAAGCACTGCAATGTGTCGCGTACAGTGCAAAAGACATTCCAGTGTAAAAGTTTATTTTTATTTAATTTTTATTTATTTATTTTTGTCATAACAATATATACAAGCATAACATAGAAGATTATATAATGTATAAACATATATATGAGGAGAAACAAGGTAGTATAAACATATATATATATAGGGGAAGAAACAATAGGACAGGAACGGTAGGCACGTTTATGCTTTTATGCACACCCCTTACGGACCTCTTAGGAATGGGGTGAGGTCAACAGTGGATAGATTTTGAATAAAGCTTTTGGGGTTATGAGAAGAGACCACAGAGTCAGATAATGCATTCCAAGCATAGATAATTCTGTTACAGAAATCGCGTTTTCTGCAATCTAAACTGGAGCGGTTAACATTAAGTTTAAATCTGTTGGTAGCTCTTGTGTTATTGTTATTGAAACTGAAGTAGTCATTGGCAGGAAGGACATTACAACGGATGATTCTATGAGCTAAACCCAGGTCCTGTCGAAGGCAACGAAGTTCCAAGTTTTCTAGACCCAGGATATCAAGTCTGGTGGAATAAGGTATTTTATTGGTTACGGAGGAGTGGAGAACTCTTCTCGTAAAATACCTTTGGACACGCTCAACTGTATTGAAATCAGATATATGGTATGGGTTCCATTCTTGAAGTTCTTGAAGGACATAATAACCTTCTAGTTCTATTTCTTAGAAATACCACTTGATTTATTCCATGTCTTTGGTGGGGTTTTTCAGAATCATATCCTCACCTTAATGTCTGTGGCTGCTCAAATCTACAAGCACCCCAGCCTGAAGAATTCTATCAACCTGGTGGTGGTGAAGGTGTTGGTAGTGGAAGATGAAAACGCTGGACCAGAAGTATCTGACAATGGCGGACTGATGCTGAGGAATTTCTGTAATTGGCAACAGTTCTTCAACCCTCCAAGTGACCGTCACCCAGAACACTATGATACTGCAATCCTGCTGACAAGACAGGTATTTAGGTGAAGGTTGGCTGGTTCCTTCTGAGGGACATCTTGAAGATGATCTGGTAGAAGAACGGAGGACCATTCCTTTGTAACTCAACATTCATATCGTTTCCATCTTACCTTTTTCCAATCACAGGATTTCTGTGGACACCAAACCTGCAGAACCCTGGGAGTGGCTGAGACTGGAACCATGTGTGACCCAAACAAAAGCTGCTCTGTGATAGAAGATGAGGGTCTCCAAGCAGCTTACACCTTGGCCCATGAACTAGGTAACTGCCATGCCTAACTGGATGGGTAGTCCATCATTGTATCAGGATCAGGATCCGCCTTGTAGGAAAGCTACCCTTACATATTGTAGGTTGCATTCTCAAGAATGGCCATTATTTATTTTATTTATTTATTTTATTTATTTATTTCGATTTTTATACCGCCCTTCTCCCGAAGGACTCAGGGCGGTGTACAGCCAAGTAAAATTCAATATATAAACATTAAGAGAAAATTAAAAAGCATATTATAATGTGGCCCAAATTTTAAAACGAATTTAAATCTTAAAATATAAATAACCCCAATAAAATTTCAGTCCAGTCCCGCTTGAATAAATAGGTGCGTTTTCAGCTCACGGCGAAAGGTCCGAAGATCAGGCACTTGACGTAAGCCAGGGGGAAGTTCATTCCAAAGCGTAGGAGCTCCTACAGAGAAGGCCCTTCCCCTGGGGGCCGCCAGCCGACATTGCTTGGCGGACGGCATCCGGAGAAGGCCCTCTCTGTGTGAGCGTACGGGTCGGTGGGAGGCATAAGGTAACAGCAGGCGGTCCCGTAAGTACCCGGGTCCTAAGCCATGGAGCGCTTTAAAGGTGGTAACCAAAATCTTGAAGCACACCCGAAAGACCACAGGAAGCCAGTGCAAACTGCGCAGGAGCGGTGTTACATGGGACTAACTGCAGCCTCCGGGTGCACTTCAAGGGCAGCCCCATGTAGAGAGCATTGCAATAGTCCAAGCGGGAAGTGACAAGGGCATGAATGACCGTGCATAAGGCATCCCGGTCAAGGAAGGGACGCAACTGGCGCACCAAGCGTACTTGGTGGAAGGCCCTCTTGGAGACGGCCGCCAAATGGTCGTCAAACAACAGCCGCCCATCCAAGAGGACACCCAAATTAAAAGAAAGGATGATAGGTGGGGTTGTTGATACCCTCTGAGCTAGGTGGGTTTTCTTGCAGACATTTCATGACTCAACCATGGTTAACATCATCAATGCATTGGCGCATTGATCAACACATCTATCATCTTTTAGAAGAGAATATTTGTAGCTCTCGGGGCTGAACTGTGAAGTCCTCGGTGCTCTCTGAGCTTGGTGGTTTTCTTGAAGACATTTCATTACCCAACTAAACCACCAAGCTCAGAGAGCACCGAAGACTCTGCAGTTCAGCCCTGAGCTACAAATATTCTCTTCTAAAAGATGATAGGTTAAATAGCTTTCTGTGATGAAAAGTAGACAACCCATCGGCAACAAAATGATGTAACAGTCCAAAATAACATAAAACTTTGTGTCTATTTTTTTGTGTATATTTGTGTATATTTTAAAAAAATCAAATATGGTTGTGTGGGTATATATATATATATAATATATATAACAACAGAGTTGGAAGGGACCTTGGAGGCCTTCTAGTCCAACCCCCTGCCCAGGCAGGAAACCCTACACCATCTCAGTCAGATGGTTATCCAACATTTTCTTAAAAATTTCCAGTTTTGGAGCATTCACAACTTCTGAAGGCAAGTCGTTCCACTTATTAATTGTTCTAACTGTCAGGAAATTTCTCCTTAGTTCTAAATTGCTTCTTTCTTTGATCAGTTTCCACCCATAGCTTCTTGTTCTACCCTCAGGTGCTTTGGAGAACAGCCCGACTCCCTCTTCTTTGTGGCAACCCCGAGATATTGGAAGACTGCTATCATGTCTCCCCTATTCCTTCTTTTTATTAAACTAGACATACCCAGTTCCTGCAACCGTTCTTCATATGTTTTAGCCTCCAGTCCCCTAATCATCTTTGTTGCTCTTCTCTGCACTCTTTCTAGAGTCTCAACATCTTTTATATGTGTGTGTGTGTGTTGTGTTAAATTTATATTTACTGACAAAGAAATAAAGGGAAACTAGTATAGATCTATTTCAAACTATTTAGTTCTCATCAGGTAGCCATGCTCTTCTGGGATTCAAACCTGGGCTTGCTTGCATATTAGGCAGATGTATTAACCTCTAAGCCACAGGTTCTCCTCACTTTGTCAGAGATAGATAGATAGATAGATAAATAGATAGATAGATACACACACACACACACACACACACACACACACACACACACATATACACACATATATACATACACACACACACCCACATACTATACATATACATATCTTTATAAAATGGTGAAATCCAATTTTTTTTACTACTGGTTCTGTGGGCGTGGCTTGGTGGGCGTGGTGTGGCTTGGTGGGCATGGCTTGGTGGGCATGGCTTGGTGGGCATGGCAGGGGAAGGATACTGCAAAATCCCCATTCCCACCCCACTCTGTGGCCAGCCAGAGGTGGTATTTGCCAGTTCTCCAAACTGCTCAGAATTTTCGCTACCGGTTCTCCAGAACCTGTCAGAACCTGCTGGGTTTCACCCCTGTCTTTATAGCTTTTATTATAATGGCAGTTCGATGCAGTGGTGAAATCCAATTTCTTTTGCTACCAGTTCTGTGGTCTTTGCTTGGAGGGCGAGGTATGGCTTGGTGGACATTGCTTGGTGGGCGTGGCAGGGGAAGGATACTGCAAAATCTCCATTTCCACCCCACTCCAGGGAAGGATATTGCAAAACCCCCATTCCCTCCCCACTCCTGGGGGAAGGATACTGCAAAATCTCCATTCCCACCACACTCCTGGGGCCAGCAAGAGGTGGTATTTGCCGGTTCTCCGAACTGCTCAAAATTTCCACTACCGGTTCTCCAGAACCTGTCAGAACCTGCTGGGTTTCACTCCTGGCTTGATGCCAGAAAGATATGAGTGCTTGTTTCAGGTGCCCATTCTTGCTAGTTTAGAGAAGTACCTTATTAGTATTTGAATCCTGCATCAGAAAAAGATGTTAAGAGCCTAGAAAGAGTGCAGAGAAGAGCAACAAAGATGATAAGGGGTAGGGAGGTTAAACTGTACGGGGAATGATTGAAGGAACTACATATGTCTAATCTAATGAAGAGAAGGGCTAAGGGTGATATAAGGGTGATATAATAGCAGACTTCTAGTACTTGAAGGGTTATCACAGAGAAGAGGGAGTCAACCTACTATCAAACGCACTTCTGGGCAGGAGAAGAACCGAGAATTAAGGAGAAATGTCCTAACAGTGAGAACAATTAATCAGTGGAATGGTGTGCTTTCAGAAGTTATAGCTGCACCTTCTCTTTCAAGAAGAGATTGGACAGCCATTTGTCTGGAATGATACAGGGTCTCCTGTTTGAGCAAGGGTTGGATTAGAAGACCTCCAAGGTTTTTTCCAACCCTATTATTCTATGTTCTATGCTCTAAAAGGGAAAGGTTCCCCTCGCACATATGTGCTAATTGTTCCCGACTCTAGGGGGTGGTGCTCATCTCCGTTTCAAAGCCGAACAGCCAGCGCTGTTTGAAGACGTTTTCCATGGTCAGGTGGCTGGCTGTCGTGTCCCACTCCTCCTTTGACTGCCGAGTCTGGGAAGTCTGTATCAAGCATGGCCACGAAGCCTCTGCAGCTTTGCCAAATTCCTGTCAGAGTTCTCAGGGCAGGCAGGAATCCAAGGTGTGACTTCAGCAACCAGATGAGACTTTGCTTGACTCAAGGAATGCCAAAAAGCAGATCCTTTATATAGGCCATGGGGTGTGGCTCCATGACTCAGCACTTATCCAGGCCTGCACCTCCCTTCCTTTTGCTGACGTCGCCTCTCCATTCTCCGGAAGCGGGGATCTGTCCACTGTGTCTTTTCGTCCTCCTGCTCTGCTGCCGGCAATTCTAGCTCGTGGCTGGCTTCGTGCTCATACGCTTTAGGAGGGAGGTTTGTGTGCTCATTCTGTCCGGGCATGGTGCCAGGGCTGGTGGCTGGAGGCATGCCAGGCCATTCTTCTTCACTATCAGTCTCTGACTCAGATAGTGGGAGATGGGAGGGGCCCAGCTGAGGAGAGAAGGGCGGGCGAGGCACAACACTAGCATGACTAAATGCCAAAGGCGCACAGAACGTTGTTACCATCCCACCAAAGGTGGTCCCTATTTTTCTACTTGTATTTTTTACGTGCTTTCAGACTGCTAGGTTGGCAAAAGCTGGGACAAGTAACAGGAGCTCACTCCATTAGGCGGTACTAGGGATTCGAACCGCTGAACTGCTGACTTTTCAATCAACAAGCTCCGAGTCTTAGCCACCGAGCCACCTAACCATCCATTTTTCTTTCTTTGCAGGGCACGTGCTCAGCATGCCTCACGATGACTCCAAGAGCTGTGAAAGGCTCTTCGGGACGTTAGGAAAACATCACATGATGGCTCCACTGTTTATTCATCTAAACAAGACCCTCCCTTGGTCCCCCTGCAGTGCCATGTATATCACAGAATTCCTGGATGGAGGACACGGTACATATCCTCATATATGTATAGATATATAATCATGTTGAGCTTGCTTGACAATATTTGTCCAATAAGCTTCAACTCTTGCAAACAGGATCAGGTTATGTTTCAAAGCACCATTTTAGGAACCAAATCTGATGCATGTCAAGCTGGATTGAATTTTTTGTAAGTCAATTTTGTATGAGCAAAGGAGTGCATCGCTTTAATAAATTAATTATTAAATATGTTTTGGGAGAAATAGCACTGATCGAAAACTTAGTCATGTGTTACCTTCATTTCAAAGAACACTTTACAGATTTCGCTGTATTTAATGCAAATTGATGGCAATTCAATGTTCATTTCGTTAGAACAATTCAATGTTCATTTCAAAGAACACTTTACAGATAAAAGTCTATTTTTAAACATTCTAAGCTTCAATGCAACTTACTTCTCAAAACACGGGTACTCAAACAAGGGTACCGATGTGCAGAACTTTTACAAACTTAATTCATAAACTCTTAAAAAATAAAATTAAAAAAGGTTCGGATCTTTCTTATGGTTTTGCTAACCTGATAAGATATATTTACCTCCTGGAAGAAAGGGAGAAGGAGAGAGAGGGAAAGAAGAAAGGGAGAGGAGAGGAGAGGAGAGGAGAGGAGAGGAGAGGAGAGGAGAGGAGAGGAGAGGAGAGGAGAGGAGAGGAGAGAAGGAAGGAAAGAAGGAAGGAAGGAAGGAAGGAAGGAAGGAAGGAAGGAAGGAAGGAAGGAAGGAAGGAAGGAAAGAAAAAGAAAGAAAGAAAGAAAGAAAGAAAGAAAGAAAGAAAGAAAGAAAGAAAGAAAGAAAGAAAGAAAGAAAGGGGAAATAAGAGTAGGAGAGAAGGTTAGAGTGGAAGGAAGAATGGAGGAGGGGGAAAGGAAGGGGATGTAGAGAAGGAGAGTAGAGTAGAGAAGAAAGTAGGAAGGATAAAAGAAGGAAGGGAGAGGAATGAGAAAGGGAAGAAAGATTGCTGTAAAACGAAAAAGATGAAATGGAAGAAAGACAATCCCAAACACGTTTGAATACATCGGGATAAAAATTGAATTAGTTAAAAACAATAAAATAAAATAAAAACAATAAAATAAAATAAAACTAATATAGATTAGTGAAAAGGGAGAAATTTGAACTTGAGGGCAAAAGAAGATGTGGTTTATATAAATGAGCATAGAAATATTAAGATTGTGATTAAAATATGGTAAAAGAATATTTTGACAAAAATTGTAACTGAGTAAAATGTATTTGGATATGTTAAAGTGTATGAGATATGATATGGTCAATACTCGGTTCATAAACTGTGTGTGTGGGGGGGGGTGTCAATAAAAATTGATTTAATAAAAAAAGATATATTTACCTCAGATTGAAGACTCCTTGAGATAAATGGGTGGGTGGGTAGATGGATGGATGCAGGGATGAAATCTAGCAGGCTCTTACAGGTTCTCGAGAACCAGTAGCGGAAATTTCGAGTACTTCGGAGAACTGGCGAATACCACCTCTGGCTGGCCCCAGAACAGGGTGGGAATGGAGATTTTGCATTATCCTTCTCCCAGGAGTGGGGAGGGAATGGGGATTTTGCAGTATCCTTCCCTTGCCACGCCCACCAAGCCATGCCCACCAAGCCACACCACGCCCACCAAGCCATGCCCACAGAACCAGTAGTAAAAAGAAAATGAATTTTACCACTCGATGGATGGATGGATGGATGGATGGATGGATGGATGGAAGGATTGATTCATTTGCTTATTTGTTTGTTTGTTTTAGAGTAGAAAGAGTAAGACAATAGCTACGACCAATTTCTGCTTTATGGACTTCGTTAAGAGCCTCGTGGAAATTTGGCTGTAAGGATAATACATTCTTTGAGGCAGTCTTTCTACTTTTTTCTCTTTCACCAGGTAACTGTCTGCTTGATGAACCAGCCCAACCTATTGCCCTCCCAACTGACCTTCCGGGCCAAATACCATTGTATAACCTAGACCAGCAGTGTCAGCAAGTATTTGGCAAAGAGTTCCAACACTGCCCAAATGCCACACAGGAAGACCTCTGCTCCCAGCTTTGGTGCAAGTTGGAAACTGGAGAGCAACTCTGCCACACCAAAAATGGAAGCTTGCCCTGGGCGGATGGGACACCCTGTGGGCCAGGGAAAATGTGTTTGGAGAGCCGCTGCGTAGCACAGGATACGGTGATGCCCAAGGTAATCTTAGAGTGAGATATAATGTGGACCACCTATCTCTAATAAGGTAGAAATAGCAGATGAAGAAGAACGATAATGTTTATTTGGTTGGGACTGCGTTGAATAAAAGCATCTATAATGGAGTCAAATCAGATATGAAGAACGAGAAAGTTCAAAACTTTCAAAGCTCTGTATGATAAATGAGAGAATATAAACACGAGAGGACAGAGGAAAACTATACCTATTACTCTCTGGCTGACTGATTAGGATTAGAATGGTCTTCCAGTTACTACAAAGATCTTTTTCTTTTTTCTTTCCTTCCTTTGTTTATATCCGGCCTTTATTATTTCTGTAATAACTCAAGACTGTGAACATACCTAATACTCCTTCCTCCTCCTATTTTCCCCACAACAGTAAGCGTGTGAGGTGGCTTGGGCTGAGAGAAAGGGACTGTCCCAAAGTCACCCAGTTGGCTTTCATGCCTAAGGCAGGACTAGAATTCACAAGGTCCTAGCGATTGGTCCAAAGTCACCCGGTTGGCTTTCATGTCTAAAGTGGGACTAGAACTCACAATCTCCTAGCAATTAGCCCAAAGTCACCTGGTTGGCTTTCATGCCTAAGGCAGGACTAGAATTCACAAGGTCCTAGCGATTGGTCCAAAGTCACCTGGTTGGCTTTCATGTCTAAAGTGGGACTAGAACTCACAATCTCCTAGCAATTAGCCCAAAGTCACCTGGTTGGCTTTCATGCCAAAGGCAGGACTAGAACTCACAATGTCCTAGCGATTGGCCCAAAGTGACCTGGTTGGCTTTGATGACTAAGGCGGGACTAGAACTCACAATGTCCTGGTAATTGGCCCAAAGTTATCTAGCAGGCATTCATGACTAAGGCAGGACTAGAACTCATAGTCTCTTGGTTTCTAGTTTGGTACCTTCAACCCTAGACCAAACTGGCTGTTCATCCAAAGCATAAAATACATGTTACAACTCTAGAAAGAGTGCAGAGAAGAGCAACAAAGATGATTAGGGGACTGGAGGCGAAAACATATGAAAAACGGTTGCAGGAATTGGGTATGTCTAGTTTAATGAAAAGAAGGACTGGGGGAGACATGATAGCAGTGTTCCAATATCTCAGGGGCTGCCCCAAAGAAGAGGGAGTCAAGCTATTCTCCAAAGCACCTGAGGGCAGGACAAAAAGCAACGGGTGGAAACTAATCAAGGAGAGAAGCAATTTAGAACTAAGGAGGAATTTCCTGACAGTGAGAACAATGAATCAGTGGAATGACTTGCCTCCAGAAGTTGTGGATGCTCCAACACTGGAAGTTTTTAAGAGGATGTTGGATAGCCATTTGTCTGAAGTGGTGTAGGGTTTCCTACCTAAGCAGGGAGTTGGACTAGAAGACTTCCAAGGTCTCTTCCAACTCTGTTATTCTATTCTATCTCTTGGGGACCCTTCATCTCCTTCTAGGTACCAGAGGTATGTCCTTCTCTCTCTTTTTCTAAGACAACCACTACAATAGTTGGAATAAAGCAGAGCATCTTACTGCTCCTTCACCAGAGGGGTAGAGGGGATCAGGCTGTTTTTGCAGTTGCTTTAATATTCTCCTGGGAGAAAAGACTAGTTTCTCAGCAACTTCTCAAATAAGCCATAATCCAACCATTTGTGTCTTGCAGCTTGCTGTGGATGGAAATTGGGGTCCCTGGAGCGCGTGGGGGCCGTGTTCCAGGACATGCGGTGGAGGGGTGCATTTCTCTTACAGAGACTGTGACGACCCAGTGCCCAAAAATGGGGGCAAATACTGTGAGGGGCAAAGAGTGCAATACGAGTCTTGCAACGTTGAGGAATGCTCCCCAACTGGTAATTTCACTCTTTTATAGCAACGTTTGCTAACAAGCGTTATGAGACATTAGTACTGAAATGGCTTGTGCAGAAATGAATCAATAACCCGGTAACCGGAAATCTGCTAGGGTGGGTCTTCATTTTTAATCCCTTCAGTTTGGCACCAAAGGTGACGATGCCTCCATTAAGGTTCTATAATTAACCCAACAGGTTTTAGAGCCATTTACAGCATCCCACAGTCACGTGACCGTATTTTGCCGTGGTTTTTCCAAAAATCTGAATTTACTGCCAGTTTTCGATAATTCTGTTAGAGCAGTGGTTCCCAACCAGTGTGCCGCGGCACTAAGGGGTGCCGTGAGATCTTTTGAGGGTGCCGGGAACTTTTGAGCTACGGAGATTTTAAATATCTATTTCCTTATAAGGGTGCCGGGAACTTTTGAAAGGCTTTCCAAGGGTGCCTCAAACAAGAAAAGGTTGTGCCTCAAACAAGAAAAGGTTGGGAACCACTGTGTTAGAGACTCGGTGGCGCAATGGTTAGAGTGCAGTACTACAGGCTGCTTCTGCTGACTGCCAGCTGTCTGCAATTTGGCAGTTCAAATCCCACCAGGCTCAAGGTTCCATCCTTCCGAGGTGGGTAAAATGAGGACCCAGATCGTTGGGAGGGAGATAGGCTGACTCTGTAAACCGCTTAGAGAGGGCTGTAAAGCACTTTAAAGTGGTATATAAGTCTAAGTGCTATTGCTATTCTGTACCAATGGTTTGCTTAATGACTGTGATGTTTGCTTAACAACCATCGTGATTCACTTAGCAACCACTGCAAAAAAGGTTGTAAAATTGCCTCGGGCACATGACTGACCCATTTCATGGCTGTAATAAGTTACGACCATGATGGGATGCTCCATTACAGTCAAAACAGGAGGACTCCCGGCAGTATGGCATAGCTGCTCACTCAACATAGCCCAGGTGGGATATGAGTTAAAGCAGGCTGCATATCTACACAGTAGATTGAGGACCTGTATACTGCACGAATCAAGAAGAGGGCCGTGAAAATATTTACAGACCCCTCGCATCCTGGATATAAACTGTTTCAACTCTTAGCCTCAAAACGACGCTATAGAGCACTGCACACTAGAACAACTAGACACAAGAACAGTTTTTTCCTGAAGGCCATCACTCTGCTAAACAAATAATTCCATCAACACTGTCAAACTATTTACTGAATCTGCATTACTATTAATCTTCTCATAGTTCCCATCACCAATCTCTTTCCACTTATGACTGTATGACTGTAACTTGTTGCTGGCAATCCTTATGATTTATATTGATATACTGACCATTAATTGTGTTGTAAATGTTGTACCTTGATGAATGTATCTTTTCTTTTATGTACACTGAGAGCATATGCACCAAGACAAATTCCTTGTGTCAATGACACTTGGCCAATAAAATTCTATTCTATTCTAGAATTAGTTGCTTTGGAGCTGAAATATCAGATAGATGTATTCCCAGGTAAATGCAAATTACATTTAGTGAAAGTGAAGTTAGGATAAACCCAACAGACCAGTGGTGAAATCCTCTAAGCCTGCTACTAGTTCTGTGAGTCTGCTATTGAGTGCGGGCTTTGCGCGCACCTGAGGCATGCCCACGTAGCACTAAAAAAGGAACATTTTTAAGCCTTCCAAGTCTGCAAAGGTAAGTAGAACAGCGAGGGGGGGGAATCCGCTGTGCCACGCAATTTAGATTAGCTAGAAAGCAGGAAATCCAATGATTATACTATGTTTCCCCGAAAATAAGACCCTGTTTTATATTTTTTTGAACCCTGAAATAATAGAATAGAATAGAATAGAATAGAATAGAATAGAATAGAATAGAATAGAATAGAATAGAATAGAATAGAATAGAATTTATTGGCAAAGTGTGATTGGACACACAAGGAATTTGTTTTGGTGCATATGCTCTCAGTGTACATAAAAGAAAAAGAAAAAAAAACCTTCATCAAAGGTACAACATTTACAACACAAATGATGGTCATAGGTTGCAATTTAACCCTTAATAAGCGCTTGGCCTTATTGCCATGCGCTCAAAAGCCCAGTTGGGCTTATTATCAGGGGATGTCTTATTTTGGGGAAAACAGGGTAGCTAATATAAATCGCACATCACAGCTGATCATCGTCCAGCTGATCGTTGGAAATTCCGGTTCACCCAAACTGGTAGCATTTTTTACTATCGGTTCGGGAGAACTGGTCCAAACCAGTAGCATTTCACCCCTGCAAAAGACGTTGTAGGCTGTCAATCAGGTTCCTGCATCACTTTCAGGTCAGAGAAGGTAGAGATGAAATTTTTTTTCAATTTACCGACCTGAAAATTAAACGTTGAAAACCAGATTTCATGTTGTGCACGTATCTGCATTCACGTGAGCTTCTTTCATTTCCATTGTAGGCAAAAGCTTTCGAGAGCAGCAATGTGAGAAATACGACAGGTACAACTTCACCGACTTGAATGGGAATTTGCTAGAATGGGTCCCCATGTATGCTGGAGTGTCTCCTCGAGATCGTTGCAAGTTAGTCTGCCGGGCTAAAAGAGGGAACGAGTTCAAAGTCTTTGAGACCAAAGTAAGAATTCCGTTTATGCGTCCACCATTTTTACAGATTTCGAAACCTCTTGCCTACTAAAAGTTTTCCAAATTTCCCTGTTGTTAGTGTGGGCACCAATGTCAGGGTTCCAAGGAACACCCCCAATGAAATAAAGCTCTGAGGCTTGAGGTTCCTCAGAGTTCCAATTTATTAGAGATGTTATGTTGGCACAGCTGGGAAAACCCAAAACTGAAAGCTTCCAGGTTTTCCACACCTAATTGACAGTTCACAGCCCTTCCCCACACCCACAAGTTCATCACATTGTCCAATCAACTCTTCACACTCAGTTGGATACAATCTTCAGGCAGTCTAAAGTCCTTGAATACGGAATGGTGTTATGACTAACTTTCTACCGCTCCAACAACAACCCCCTCCCAACTTCCCCAGCTAAAATATGTGGCAGTTAAGAAGCAAAAAGAAAATTGCCTTCCAAAACTGACACTATGTTCTCCTGACCAGGAAGAAAAACCATGTTTCCTATAAAATTGGGGGGGGGATCTATATATAGCTGGAGGCGTAGATGAAAACTCCCATCCATCAGAATTATGACATCCGTCTGCCACATTTGCACACATTTACCAAATGTGCAGAAGAATCTGAACGTATCCATATGTGCCTAAACCCACACGTTTGAGAATTCTGTAGCACAAGATGTACAAAGTTATATATAGGATCATTCAGGCCAGGCCTATAATGCACTATTGTTGATATAATATTACCTAAAAAACGCTTTTCAAAAGCATGAAGTTTATGAGCAGTAATAACCAAAAGAATGAATATGTTTGAAATGTAAATTTATTATTTACTATTACTAGTAAAACAAGAACTGATCGCAACTGAAACCAATAACTTTGCACATTCTCCTAAAGAGATATCCGTAAGAAATATATTTAAAGGAATCCAGCCATTAGAAATGCACTAAAGAGTGATAAGGGACGCGGTGGCTTAGTGGCTAAGATGCTGAGCTTGTCGATCGAAAGGTCAGCAGTTCAGTGGTTTGAATCCCTAGTGCCGCATAACAGAGGGAGCTCCCGTTACTTGTCCCAGCTTCTGCCAACCTAGCAGTTCGAAAGCACATAAAAAATGCAAGTAGAAAAATAGGGACCACCTTTGATGGGAAGGGAACAGTGTTCCATGCGCCTTTGGCATTGAGTCATGCCAGCCACATGACCACGGAGGCATCTTCGAACAGCGCTGCCTCTTCGGCTTAGAAATGAAGATGAGCACTACCCCCTAGAGTCAGGAACAACTAGCACGTATGTGTGAGAGGAACCTTTACCTTTACCTTTACCTTAAAGAGTGATAATGGGTAAATAGAGCTCATTTTATTCTTCCTTTCTTTTTATATCAGGTGGTTGATGGGACGACCTGTGCACCTGATACACTCTCTGTCTGTGTGCATGGACAATGCATCAAGGCTGGTTGTGATCATATTATTGGGTCTTCCAAGAAACTGGACAAATGTGGAGTTTGTGGTGGGGACTGCTCAACTTGTAGAAAATAGGGACCACCTTAGATGGGAAGGGAACAGTGTTCCATGCGCCTTTGGCATTGTGTCATGCCAGCCACATGACCACGGAGGCATCTTCGAACAGCGCTGCCTCTTCGGCTTAGAAATGAAGATGAGCACTACCCCCTAGAGTCAGGAACAACTAGCACGTATGTGTGAGAGGAACCTTTACCTTTACCTTTACCTTAAAGAGTGATAATGGGTAAATAGAGCTCATTTTATTCTTCCTTTCTTTTTATATCAGGTGGTTGATGGGACGACCTGTGCACCTGATACACTCTCTGTCTGTGTGCATGGACAATGCATCAAGGCTGGTTGTGATCATATTATTGGGTCTTCCAAGAAACTGGACAAATGTGGAGTTTGTGGTGGGGACTGCTCAACTTGTAGAAAAATATCCGGCTCACTCAACAAATCCAAGTAAGAAAACCCACAAATGTTTTGCAAGGCATGGTGAAGAATGCCCAGTGTCCAGTTAGAGCTGAGTATAGTTTTATGAACACACATGCAAAAATCCAGAAAATGTAAAAAAACTTCCAGGGACCATTGGGATTAGAATCCAGAAATCCTTCCTACAGCAGTATGTAAGCTTCTCCAAATTGTGTTGGCACTTTCAATACTAATATGAAAAAGATAGAGAAAAATAAATAACTAGGATTAATCATCCATATTTAGAGTGGCTTAGAAGTGGAGATGCTCACCTCGTACTCGGGAGGTTGAGAGTTCAATCCTAGGCAGCGGCAGATGTTTCTCTATCAGGGCACAAGGAAAAAAAGGATCTGCTGTGAATTCCATATAGGCATCAGGAAGGGCATCCGGCCAGTAAATGTTCAGCTCCATTCAGTCGTCCCGACTCTGTCCCAATAAAAGGGATTACAGGGTCGTAAAAAGAAGGGAAAAAAATCAGAGTATCCATTTAATTAACTGTATTTTATATGATGTCCATATAAAATACAGTTTGATGTCCATTTTGTATTTTATTTTGGCCCCACCATTTGTATGTCCTGAATATTTTGGGACCATTAGCCCCTTTCAAAGGCAGAGTCACTCTCAATGCAAAAATAATAATAATAATAACACAGCAGAATATGATGAATAAGAATGGCTTCATTTTACCCAGTGGTGAAATTCAAATGTTTTTACTACCGGTTCTGTGGGCGTGGCGTGATGGGCGTAGCTTGGTGGGCGTGGCAGGGGAAGGATACTGCAAAATCCCCATTCCCTCCCCACTCCTGGGGCCAGCCAGAGGTGGTATTTGCCAGTTCTCTAAACTACTTAAAATTTCCATTACCGGTTCTCCAGAACCTGTCAGAACCTGCTGGATTTCACCCCTGATTTTACCCAATTGAGCCCCCTGGTATTTAGTGCTGTAGTGCACGCATAGGGAATTTTCGTTACTCTTCCTTAATTCCTGCACATGATTAGAGTCTTTGAGAATCCCAAGGTCAGTTACAAGCTTTTTAGCCTCTTGCAATAGCCAAGAGAAAATACAGGAGCAGGATGCTTCCAGCTATGGAGCTATACATGCAGGGGTGGGCTCAAAAATTTTAGCAAGGGGTTCTCTGGCCCTTTGCTAAGTGGGCGTGGGTGAGTTAGGTGTGGCCTAGTCGGCCCCCGGCACCATGGTGGGAGCGGTGTTTGCCCTCCCTGGGCTCCGGAAGCTTTCCTCGAGCCTCCAGGAGGGCAAAAACGGCCTCCCCAGGCTCTGGAGGCCAGAAATGGGCCCATTTGTGGCCTTTCCGAACTTCCAGTAGACCCGTTTTTCGCCCTCCCCGAGCCTCCATGCATGCCCTGCACTTACATGCATACAAAATGGGCCACTTGGGGACTCCTGGGAGGGACGGGGTGGGGTGGGAGGGGATAGCCAAGTGTGGGATTTGGGGGGTTCTCTGAACTGCACAGAATCTTAGCTAGAGGTTCTCCCGAACCACTGCGAACCCCCAGCAGCCCATCCCTGGATACATATTGTACTTCAGCAGACCTTTGTTCACGCTGTTGTTTAGCTGAAGTTAACGCCCATTTCTCTTCATCTCTGTAGGTTCGGCTACAACGACGTTGTCACCATTCCAGCCGGGGCGACCAACATTGATATCAAGCAGCACAGCCGACGAGGTGTAAGGCATGATGGAAATTATTTAGCTCTGCGGACCCTGGATGGCAAATATCTGCTGAACGGAAACTTCACCATCTCAGCTATGGAACAAGACATTTTTGTAAAGGGGACTGTCCTGAGGTACAGCGGCTCCCTGACCACCCTGGAGCGCCTCCAGAGTTACCAGCAGCTCCCCGAATCCATCGTCGTCCAAGTGTTGACCGTTTCCAGCGAGATGTTCCTCCCTAAGGCATTCCCCCCGCCCAAGGTGAAATATACCTTTTTTATCCCCAAGGACCTCCAATTCAGCAAGCAGAAGATCAAGGAGAAAAGCCTGGCTAACATGATCAAGCCCTTGTTGACCTCACAATGGGTTCTGGGAGACTGGTCGGAGTGCTCCAAATCCTGTAGCTCGGGTTGGCAAAGGCGAACAGTGGAATGTCTGGATGTGGAAGGGCAGCCTTCATCCACCTGCGACAAGGCCCTCAAGCCCGAGGACATCAAGCCGTGCGGCGGTCTTCCTTGCCCAATCTGGCAGATGGGACCGTGGTCCCCCTGTTCCCAAACATGTGGAGAAGGAATGCGGACACGGAGCGCCTTGTGCATTGACTACCTAGGCAAGCCGGTTGGCTTTGAGAAATGCAATTCGTCGCAGCCCCCAGCAGCCACTACTGTCTGTGCCCTCCAGCAGTGCTGAAGTGAACTGGAGGCTGGCATGCGATCTACCAAGCCTCTGTAACCTAGTCTAACTACTAACCTAACTCAAACTAGGCTTGGCGTGTCCAAGCAAGGAAGTAGTTTTAAGGCCAATGGGCACTAACTGACTTGAAGAGGTCTTATTTCATATCCCCGTTTGAAATGGCATGGGTTACCACCATTAACCCACCCCACCTTACCCCCATCTCTTTCTCTCTTTCTCTGTTGTGCTTTGTTTTCCTCCAAATTGACATCTACCTCAGTGGGTGGGGGGGAAAATAGAATTTTTGATAAATCAATTGACGTTTTGGAGAAAAAAATAATGTCTGCAGGTCAATACTTGGTAACTAAGGGAAGTTCGCGTCCTAAGTCGTCCCGGCTTTCACCCAACAAGACGTTGGAAGATGTGGGTTGGATGTGGGTTGGATCTTAGAGACGTTATTAAAGATGCTGTTGTGCTTGCGATGTGGAGTTAATCCCCCATGAACCCAGTTGTGTGCATCCTTCAGTTAGCAAAACAGCTTCAAGTCTTTGGCGACGGGCAGGCGTACAAAATTCTGTCTTTGATATTGGCAGCCGGTCAGTCAGTCCTTGGTTTACTGGACGCAAATGAAGATCGGGGTTCATAGTTTGGACAAATCGGTCCCAGGGAGTTTGATTGGGATGATAAGCAGGCTTATGCAATGTTTCTTCAAATACAGGTAGTCCTCAGCTTACGGCCAGGATTGAGCCCAAAATTCCTGCGTGAGACATTTGTTAAGTGAGTTTTGTTCCATTTTACAATCTTTCTTGCCACCGTTGTTAGGTGAATCCGGCCTTCCCACGGACTTTGCTTGTCAGAAAGTCAGAAAAGGTGATCACGTAACCCAGGGATACTACAAGCGTCATAAATACGAGTCAGTTAACCAAGTGTCTGAAGTAGCGTGGCCATGGGGAGGCTGCAGTGGTTGTAAATCGCTTTTTTCCAGTGCCGTTGTAACTTTGAATTGTCGCTAAATGACCTGTTGTAAGTTGAGGACTATCTGTATTATCATAAAGAGTTTGAGAACTGCAACGGGTCATCGGGTGGCTTCCTCTGCAATTGACCATGAAATCTTTTATCAACGGTTATCAATCTTTTTGTATATGTCTTCCTGTTAAATGAGATGTTATTCTACAGCAGTAGGTCCATATTACCATTCACTCCTCGTTTTAGTATTGGGGATTCAAAATAATAGATGTAATCCAGGGGTGTCAAACTCAAGGCCTGGGGGGCCGGAGGTGGCCCGCGGGGTTCTTAGATCTGGCCCGCAGGGCTGCCCTGGAAATAGCGAAGGACTGGCTGTGGTGCCTCTGCCAGTGAAACGGAGCTCGGAAGGGCCACAGACGGTTGCGATGTCGCAGCTGAAAACGGAGCTCTGGAGGGCATTTTTGCTGGCAGAGCACTCGTGCCACCACAGGTGCCCCCAACATGAGTGACTTTGAGCTGGCCACGCCCACCCCAGCCGCACCCACCCCGGGGCCCCCAAGGTCAAACACAACACTGATGCGGCCCTCGATGGAATTGAGTTTGACACCCCTGATGTAATCCACGCTTCCCTTTGGGGTCACATTTATCATTCCCATTATTTTGGAAGCTTAGGTAGCATATGAATGCCAGCGCTGGAGGAAAGATAAGTAAAAAGATATGGGTAAGAATATGCCTCCAAATCCATTCTAATATTAGGGGTGAATGCATGATTAATATTTCTCCTTCCCTCAATTTTTTTTTTGGAGGGAGGGCACAATCTTAGAATCGCAAAAAAAAATGCACTAAAGAAGGATTTTTATTGTCCTTTCCTAAGATGATTTGGTAACGTCATGAAGAAGTGCCCCTCGCAGGTAAAAATTCATCTTTGAAGCTGGAATTTGCAGATAAAAACATGAGGTCGTCAAACAAATGCTGTGACTATTAGCCAAGGCACATTAATCCAAATTACTAGGGCACTGTGAGCCACTGCATAATGCAAAGAAAAATATTTCAGTAGTCTCTTGACTCTTGGCTTAGGTTAATCATGGCTTAGCATTTTCTCATCCAGAGAAACCCTTCATTACTTCTAATCTATCATGTGTTTGTTCAGTTTACGCACTTTTCAAAAGGGCTGTTTAGGGGGAAAAACCCAACACCTATATAACCTTTTTATCAGATTCCTTGTTATTTGTAAATAGATGTTCTGGTTTTAACATGATTCAAATGGATTTGTCAGTACTGAAATGTATATTTCTAACTTCTCGGGATTTTTGCCTTTGGTCTAATTTTCAGACTAAAGCAAATCAAGGCTCACCTACAATACATGAAACAGGACATTGGTGCTTAATTAACACATTACCACTATTTTACAATGAGTAGCAAAGTTCTAGCTGCTTTTTTTTTTTCTGTTTTAAGCATTGTGCTCAAACTGATGTTAACAACGTCATACTAAAACATATGGTCCAGGGGTGAAATCCAGCAGGTTCTGACAGATTCTGGAGAACCGTTAGTGGAAATTTTGAGTAGTTTGGAGAACCGGCAAATACCACCTCTGGTTGGCCCCAGAGTGGGGTGGGAATGGAGATTTGCAGTATCCTTCCCCTGGAGTGGGTGGGAATATAGATTTTGCAGTATCCTTCCCCTGCCATGTCCACCAAGCCACACCCACTAAGCCACACCACGTCTACAGAACCGGTAGTAAAAAAAACTGGATTTCACCACTGATCAGGTCTATATACTCTTGAAAGATGATGGTGGTCTTTATTCTCCTAAATTAGCCTTTAGCATTTTCTATAATCCATTCTAAAAGTCCTGAAAAATGAATTTTCCTTTTTGTCCTTGCAAAGTTCGCTAAGCCTCTTCATTTGCTGCATCCTCAACTTTCATTCTCTCATTTCTCAACTTTAACCACTTCGGCTTTCATTCCTCAATTCTGATTGGCTGCGCAGCCAATCTGCGCCAAAGCATTCTCATTCTGATTGGCTACAAAATCGCTAACGATTTTGAAAATAATCTCGAACGATTTTGAAACTGTCGAACGAGATCTTGTTCCCTGCATGTGCCTCTGTGTGACTTATTTAGAAAACAGCTCCATTGTCTCTTAGATAAACAAGGAATTCGGCCTTTTTAAGAAGTGTGGTTCTAAAATAGCAACAGCAACATAGTTCTTTCTGCTCTTAAATTATGCTGGTGTCGTAAGGAATAGTTAAACGGAAGCCAGATATTTTGATGTTGAAAGCATGTGTCATGTGTCAGTTCTAGGACACAACAACATTCCAGTCAGAGAACATAGGTTTACAGTGAGCCTTTGTTCCATAACTACAAAGTGGTAATATAATCAGCTTGAGCCTTTAATTATAATAATAATAATAATAATATTTTTATTTATAGACCGCCCTTCTCCTAAAGGACTCAGGGCGGTGTACAGCCACAAATAAAATACAGAAAGAAAGCAACAATACAAAACTAAAAACAACCCTTAAAAAACCTATTTAATTTGGCTACTTATAGATAAAAATATTCCCTCTAAAATTTACTAAAAAATTTAAAAACCCATAAATCAATTTAATAATATAATCCAGCAAGACGAAATAAGTAGGTTTTAAGTTCGCAGCGGAAGGTCCTAAGATCAGGTATTTGTCGGAGTCCAGGGGGAAGCTCGTTCCATAGGGTAGGAGCCCCCACAGAGAAGGCCTTTCCCCTGGGGGCCGCCAGCCGACATTGCTTGGCTGACGGCACCCTGAGGAGCCCCTCTCTGTGAGAGCGCACCGGTCGTTGGGAGATAGATGTTGGCAGTAGACGGTCCCGTAGGTATCCCGGTCCTAAGCCATGGAGCGCTTTAAAGGTAGTAACTAACACCTTGAAGCGCACCCGGAAGACAACAGGCAGCCAGTGCAGTCTGCGCAGGATAGGTGTTACATGGGAGCTCCGAACGGCTCCCTCAATAACCCGCACAGCCGCATTCTGGACTAGCATTTGTCCAAATTAGCATTTGTCTCTTCTGGACACAACTGAGTTCTACCTGGTGAAATGCAAAGATGGTTGCACCAAGTTCTTCCATTTCTTTTTGCATGCAAATGGCCAACATTTTCTTCTTTAAGACCACGACAGGTAGGGGAGATTGTTGGAGGTCCTCAACGTATGACCACAACTGACACCCCCCCACCCTCAGCATTATTTTGCTAAGTGAGAAATTTTGTTTCGCCCCATTTTACGGCTTTTCTTGCCACGTTTGTTAAGTGAATCCCTGCAGTTGTGAAAAGTTAGTAACCCCGTTGTTAAGTGAATCTGGCTTGACGGAAGGTTGCAAAAGGAGATCCCGTGACCCCAGGGATACTCATCGGTCATAAATGTGAGTCAGTGGTCAGACATCCGAATGTAAATCAAGCGACCGTAAGGATGCTACGTCGGTCGTGAATCTGAAAAAATGCTCGTAAATTACTTTTTTTCAGTGCTGTTGTAGCTTTGAACGGTCACTAAACGAACGGTTGTAAGTCGAGGAGTGCCTGTATATAGTAATAGAATAGTGGGGAGTGGGGACATGCAGATTTTGATTGTCCTACCTATGTGCAGAAGAAGATAGGATGGAATCACTCTTAAGGGGCCTCTGGTGGCTCAACAGACTAATGCAGTCTGTTATTAACAGCAGCTGCTTGCAATTACTGCAGGTTCAAGTCCCACCAGGCCCAAGGTTGACTCAGCCTTCCATCCTTTATAAGGTAGGTAAAATGAGGACCCAGATTGTTGGAGGCAATAAGTTGACTTTGTATATAAAATATAAATGGAGGAAGACTATTGCTTGACATAGTGTAAGCCGCCCTGAGTCTTCAGAGAAGGGCGGGATATAAATGCAAATTTAAAAAAAAAGATTCTGCTGAACTTCTGCCTGCATTTGAACTCCCAACTCAAGTCTAAGGAGGGACTCTCTGTCTGCCTTTGATTCAGCCCCTGTACATCCTCATTCATCTCCAGTGACATCACTATCCTGTCATTGTCTTCTCTTTGCTATCTGCTATAGAGCAGGCAGATCTTCTTCCTGGGCTGAACTTCTTCCTTCCCAACTTGGAGTCCAGCCAAAATCTCGCAGAACTGCCAAGGCATATTTCTGATCCAGACAGTCTGGTCTTAAAGCAGACACCAAATCGGTGAACTTCTGCCTTTTTAAGCAAGCTGTCTTTGGTTTGCACTGGGATCTGATGCTCCCTGAGAGTCAGGTGTATCTCAGAATAGATCTTCTGAAGATTCCCTGCCTTGAGATACATTTGGAGTCAGGGAACAATTTATTCAAGATCTTTCTTTCGCTGCTTTGCTGTGGTTCCTTTGGTTTCCACCCAGCAACTGTTTGTATCTGACTGTACTGTATTTTTAAAACAAAACATTAATACCATTGTATGGTATTAATGCATCTTTTCCTTCCTTCCTTCCTTCCTTCCTTCCTTCCTTCCTTCCTTCCTTCCTTTTTTCTTTCTTCTTTTCTTCTTCTTCTTCCTCCTCTCTCTCTCTCCCTCGTACTCTCTCTCTTTTCTTTCTTGAAATAACAATAATTCCTTGAAGATTTTAGAATATATTTGTTCCCATCTTACTGGAAAATTACCATTTGAAGCAGAAGACGTTAGCATTCTCTGATGAATATATCCACTCTAGAGAAGATGGTGTCCCTGTCTTTTCAAGCATCATGCTGGGCTTCTGCTGACCTGCTAATGCTATTTTCCAGTTTTGTGCTTGATCAGTTCAACATCAAGAATTAGACACATGTCCTACGCAATTGATAGTGGAGGGTGAGACTGAAGTGGATTTCATTCTGCTATCTTTAGCAACAGGTTAACAGCAGAGGTGGGCTACAACCGGCTTAACAAAACCGGTTCTGTGAGCGCGCATGCCCGACGCGCTTGTGCGCAGCGTTCAAAATACAGCAATTTGAAGCTCAGCTGCTTACCTTCTAAGGAAACCCCGGTAAGTAGAACAGTGGAGGTGCAGAAATCAGCTGTGCCGTGTGAATCAGCTGAGCCAGAAAGAAGGAAATATAGGAAAGGATAGGGCAGGTGAGCAGGGCCAGCTGATCATCGGAACTACCAGTTCGCCTGAACCGGTCCGAACCAGCAGCAGCCCACCACTGGTTTAACACTGATTTAACAGGTTTCTCCTTGACTTTTGCATTCAAAATGTGAATTATGAACTAGTAAGTGGTAGGAATCTGGACCATAAAAGAACCAGATTGGAGTTTGTTATTTCCTCTATTTAAAAATATTGCTGCAGTTGATATATCGGGATTGTAGAGTGGATTTCCCAGAACCTAGCTTTGATATGCTAGCTTATTACATACAAAGTTTCTTTACATGAAGGGGAAAGAAGATTCAGTTTATCCCAAATGTGCGTTTCCAAAAGGCAACTGGACTTTCTTGGTGGTGGTTGTTTTTTTCCTTGAAAACGTTTCGCTTCTCATCTAAGAAGCAACTTCAATTCACAACAAAGAAGCGAAACGTTTTCAAGGGGGGAAAAAACTTAAGAAAGTTCAGTTGCTTTTTGCAAAAGCACCTTCGGGACAACCATGACCTGGAGGGTTAAGAATCTCCATAAGACATCAAGCTTCAGTTTATTTTTCACAATGCTCAGCATATATTTTCAAGGCTGCTGGGCAACTTCTCAACAGAAAGTTGAAAGCAAATGGAAGGCAGCGCTCTGTGACAAATTTAATTTCGAATGTTTGTGCTGAAAATCATTAAGTATCTGGGCAATTAGCAAGGTGCAAATTACAGAATATTTGGGAAATGGAAATACCATGACGTTGCTTGGATGTTTCCTTTGGGACTGATATTGTGCAAAAGAAGCACTGGATTTCAAGAAAGGTGGGTCAAAGATAGATAGATAGATAGATAGATAGATAGATAGATAGATAGATAGATAGATAGATAGATAGATAGAATTCTTTATTGGCCAAGTGTGATTGGACACACAAGGAATTTATCTTTGGTGCATATGCTCTCAGTGTACATAAAAGAAAAGATACGTTCATCAAGAATCATAAGGTAGAACATTTAATGATTGTCATAGGGTACAAATAAGCAACCAGGAAACAATATCAATATAAACCATAAGGATATAAGCAACAAAGTTACAGTCATACAGTCATGTGGAAAGAGATTGGTGATGGGAACGATGAGAAGATTAATAGTAGTGCAGATATAGTAAATAGTTTGACAGTATTGAGAATTATTTGTTTAGCAGAGTGATGGCCTTCAGGAAAAAAACTGTTCTTGTGTCTAGTCGTTCTGGTGCGCAGTGCTCTGTAGTGTCATTTTGAGGGTAGGAGTTGAAACAGTTTATGTCCAGGATGCGAGGGGTCTGTAAATATTTTCACAGCCCTCTTTTTGACTGGTGCAGTATACAGGTCCTCAATGGAAGGCAGGTTGGTAGTCATTGTTTTTTCTGCAGTTCTAATTATCTTCTGAAGTCTGTGTCTGTTTTGTTGGGTTGCAGAACCAAACCAGACAGTTATAGAGGTGCAGATGACAGACTCAATCATTCCTCTGTAGAACTGGATCAGGCAGAAGCGATGCTGTTTCTGAAAATAGCAACTTTTAAACAATCATGTATATTTAACGGAGAGTCTTCAGCTCTTGATTGTTTGACCCAAGAGCAAAGAGAGAAGCTTAATTCCCTTGTCCGAAGCCAAGCGGTGATGTTTCCACATAGGGCCTGCCTTTAAGTAAAGGACCTGACCTTTGGCCAACTTTCTTTTTTTTAAAATATTATTGTTTTATCTAAACAGTAAAATACAAAACAGAAAAACAAACACAAAACAAAAGCACACATTCAACCCTAACAACAGCAACAAAAGGGAAAAAAATGTGTACCAAGAAAGAGGAAAAAGTGATAAAATTAAGTTAACGGAGGAAAATTTCCTTTTTTTCTTTTTCCCTCATATATATATGAAGAAAGAAGAAAAAGCGGTAAACAGGTTAAGCTAAACATTACACTAATCTTCAGCTCCTTCGGTTAACCATCTGTTATTATATTTAGCATGCAGAAAGGGGGTTTACAGTCTCTTATAAAGCTGTCCAGTCCATTAGGTTCATTTTATCATATGTGGTGGTCTTGCAAATATATAAGATTGCTGTGATTATCTTTCTTCCTTCTGTTCGTAACTATCGTCTTTTGATGTATGTCCGACACTTTGTCCAGACTGTTCCTGAAGGCTGTCTCAGAAAAAATGGCTTATTGTCACGAACCTATGCTACATTAGGTATAGAAGTGAACAACTTCTCAAGTTTCAGTGCTGCTAATGCGATCTGTTGTTAGGTTTTCCCTTTTACATTAAAATACAGTATGTATTTTACAGTCAGTGAGAGCTGCTATTTTTGAAACACGATGTAATACATTCTTCCGCCTGCAGAACTGTTTTAACTCTTCGGTTAGAAGGAAAATGCATACAAATCTTTAAAATAAAAGCACGGTATGGTGGATCCCAATTGGAAAGCCACTGTGACCTTCCTGCAGAAGACATGGGTCGCTGTGGCTTACCAATTGGGATCCACCATGCCGCAGGTTTTTATTAGCTTTAATAGAAAGAAAAGTCTCTCGTCTCGCTATTGGATCACACACTCAAGACTAAAGGAATAGCTCTTTTGATTTCCTAAGTAGTTATTTCTCTTGGGCTCCAACACTGAAGAAATGACAGTGGGTTATAAATGATGTCACAAACTCCCTAGATCCTTTCTCCCCCCACCCCACCCCCGCCACATCTAGAAATCTCTGGTGCATCCCTAAAGAATTGTCATATCCTACAAAGGACTATATTTTGTGTTCATTCTCAGGTCACCTGCCATCTGTTGGGATGACCCATCCTAAAGCAAATTGTTCAGAACCCAACACTGTCCTCTTGTGGTTGTGTATCGCAATGGAAAGAAAACAGCCATAGCAATTTGCAATCTCTCTGCAGCAGGGTTTTTTTTTTAATTCGCTTATTTTCATTTGTCAAAGAGCAGATAAAAAGGGAACTTATCAGTAATAA
The DNA here is from genome assembly GCF_028640845.1 of Ahaetulla prasina. NCBI lineage: Eukaryota > Metazoa > Chordata > Lepidosauria > Squamata > Colubridae > Ahaetulla > Ahaetulla prasina. The sequence continues at coordinate 19,099,361 of NC_080547.1, forward strand.
CATCACTTCACAGAACCCAGTCTTTTCATGACTAAAGCCCAGATGGTCAAAATACCCAACTTCTATATTCCAAAAATCAGCCTGGAATATTAGAAAGATCTTTAGCAAGCCTAAATAATATTGGAATCTGGGCAACACTGCATGTACTACCTCACAAATGATGATTCTACGCATATTTATCATTCACCTAAAGAAGAGCAAATAGAGCATTTCAGTTAAATTCCCAGTTTTAAAAAGTACGTGCCTGCATGAATCAATCAATCCCATTTTAAGAACACAAGTAAGGAATTATCTCACACTAACCTTGCATTCACACATCACACTAACATGGGGTTCATGATTGAGGCAGCACACAAATACTGTGAAATATGTAAAGTGATTTGCTTTTGAATTAGTGTGTTGTGAGAAACCCAGCCACCTGTGTTCTTATTGCACAAATCATGATTAAATAAACCTTGGTTTAGAATAATGTATACACCAGTTCAACGTGTATTTTGGTATCGGTCTCCAAATAAAGCCAAACATTGCTTTGTAAGTCTTGTTGATCCAAATCCATAAGCCTCTTAATGGGAAGATGCAAAAGATGGATCTACACTTCCAACCATGAGCAAATCTGGTGGCTCAACGGACTAAGACAGTCTGTTATTAACACAGCTGCTTGCAATTACTGCAAGTTCTAATCCCACCAGGCCCAAGGTTGACTCAGCCTTCCATCCTTTATAAGGTAGGTAAAATGAGGACCCAGATTGTTGGGGGCAATAAATGTTGACTTTGTATATAATACACAAGGGATGAAGACTATTGCTTAACATTGTAAGCCGCCCTGAGTCTTCGGAGAAGGGCAGGATATAAATACAAATAAAAAAATAAAAAAAAATCAGTAGAGGATGTGCTGAGCTTTAGAATTTGGAAAGAATGCTGGGAATCCTTTAACACAATCTGGTCCTCGTAACATTGGGTCTCAGAACTCCCAGAGGAAGGGAAAAAATGAATATCTAGTTGAAGCAAAATCAGAATCTCCTTAGATGAAACATCTGGGACTTTAAGCTTGGAGGCAATGACTGTACCAATCTGTTAGGGTTTTTTCACACGCCCCGCCTTCAATAAAGCAATCAAATCTAGACTGAAAAAACCCAGTGAACCATGAAAGATGCAGAAAACTCTTCACTCTTATTCTCCATAATTTTGCAGTGCAGGATTGGATGGCCCATTCTAAAACCATCTACCATATTTTTCAGAGTATAAGACGCACCTTTTTCCCCCCTAAAAGAGGGTGGAAATGGTGCGTCTTATACACCGGTGCGTCTCATAGTCCGAAAAATATGGTAGTATCTTTCCACGATCCAAATTCTGTACTGACTACCATCATCCTTCCTGCCTGGGTCTGTATCATACTTACCTTAGCTGCATTTTAAAACACTTGCCTGACTTAGCTATTCGTTTCAAAAAGATATGTAGCATTTATGGTAATGTATGTAAAATAAGTTACATGTTAAGATTGAGATGTATATAGTTTCCCTTCAGTGAAGGATTGTTAGCACGGTACTGAGCCTCATTTGAAAGATATTTATTTGTGTATAGTAACTGTTTGGGTAAGTGAGAGTGAAGGGATGGTTATTACAAAAGGCTTGCCATCTCTTAAAAATTTCCCAACTGCATTTTGTTTGAAGGGGAAAAGGAAGATGAGAAGCCTTACTCCCTTCTCCTAATGGTGTAGTTGTATAACTAATGTATCAGCACAATCTGACGCGCAAAACTAAAACCTCGTTCGAGTCAAGACGACAAAAATTTGATTCCTAATGGTATTTAATTTTCTTTTATAAATAACAAAAATCCACCTTACTTCCCCTTTCTTTTCCTTTCCTTTAATCTTTAGAAACAGATAGCTGGATTGTAATACTAGCCTTTAGCTGTAAATAAAATACTTCCTCAATTAAAACCTTCGTTTTGTTTCCCTTGTCTTTTTTTTTGTTGTTGTTGCGGTTGAAATGAGTTCCAAATATCCATAGCTATCGAAAAAATAAACTTACATATGCACCAGAGGTGGGATTCACATAATTTACCTACCGGTTCACCTGGCACCGAAAATGTGAGCGCGCACACACACACACGCTCGCACACTTGCTAGTGCCACCTCTGCGCATTTGCCTGGCCTTCTGCATAAGTGCTTTACTCACATGTGTAATTTCCGCGCATACAGCCGACCTCAAAAAGGTGCCTAATAGAGCCGGGGCATAATTTCAGCTACCGATTCGCCCGAACCGGACCGAACCGGCTGGATTCTACCTCCAATATGCACCTTTTTTGATTAAGGTAGAACTAGATGATCCGTGCGTGGTAGGGTGGCAGCTGGTACATCAAGTTGTAATCAACTTCTCATCTCAAGTAGGACAATCAAGCTATCAAACTTGGTTCCTTGAGCCTACATTTGGGAAGGCAATAACAAAATGTACATATGACTGAGACTGACATATTCTATGTCTTTGGTAGGGCTGGAATTTTTCTCGATTTTTCCTTTTTTTGGAAAAAAAAATGTTAGTTTAAGACTATTTCAGGGCTTATGTAGTTTAGGTATTCTCTCTCAAAAAAAAAAAGCACTTCAAATTTTAGAAAATCAAGCTATTGAAAGGATTTCAAGATCGTCAAAGAAATATTTAAGAGCCACTTGCAAACCTGGGATGGGAGAACATTGCTCAATCCTGCTTCATATCAACATTTGTGCCACACTCCAATTAGAAGTGGGAAAAGTTCATTTCCTTCCTTTCCAGATTACAGCTGACCATAGCAAGCCCTACCAAGAGACAGAATTTAGAAGGATAACATTTATATTCAGATTCCAGGAACTATGCCTTATTTTATCAATATGAACATTTCAGTTTACGTAATACGTCTCTTTCTATTAATGGCCTTTGAAGCAAATTTAGTTTATTTTCAAGATACGACATAATTGCTGATGTATTGTTCCGTTTATATATAAATCCTGAACCAAAGTACATTGAATACCACACTGAAGTATCTAGCATTCAATGTGAAGATAGTAAACATCTAAGTCATATATGCACAATACAAAAAAAAAAAGTCACATATGTTCTTGAAAACTGGCTGTGTGTCTTCTTTGGAGAACTATTAAATAGCCAAGGAACTGTAACAATTTAAAGAAAAAAAAATCTGAGCAGACACTATTCCAAACCAGAATAAGGCCAATCTGAATAGAGGAGGTTGATGTGCTGTGCTGACTTCAATCAATCAGAATAGAGATGGAAGGGACCTTGGAGGTCTTCTAGTCCAGCCCCTTGCTCAAGCAGGAGACCTTGTAACATTTCCAACAAGTGACTGTCTAGTCTCTTCTTAAAAACCTCCAGTGGCGAAGCACCCACAACTTCTGAAGGCAATTTCTGTTCCACTGGTTAATTGTCCTCACTGTTAGGAAGTTTCTCCTCAATTCCAGGTTGTTTCTCTCCTTGACTAGTTTTCATCCGTTGCTTCTTGTGTCCTGCCCTCTGGTACTTTGGAGAATAATTTGACCCCCTCCTCTTTGTGGCAGCCCTTCAAATACTGGAAGACTGCTATCATGTCCCTCCCTAGTCCTTCTTTTCTCTAGACTAGCCAAACCCAAATCCTGCAACCATTCTTCATATGTTTTAGTCTCCAGGCCTTTAATCATCTTAGTAGCTCTTCTCTGCACTTTTTCCAAAGTCTCAACGTCTTTTTTTGTAATAGAGTGACCAAAACTGGATGCAGTACTCCAGGTGCGGTCTTACTAAGACTTCATAACATGGAATTAATACTTCATGTGATTTTATTTATTTATTTTATTTATTTATTTTGTCACAACAATATATGTAGGAATCATACAAAAGATTATATAGTATATAAACATATATGAGTAAATATAAGGAGGTATAAGCATATATATAGAAAGAAGAAAAGAAAAACAATAGGACAGGAACGGTAGGCACGTTTGTGCGCTTATGCATGCCCCTTATGGTCCTCTTAGGAATGGGGTGAGGTCAATAGTAGAAAGTTTTTGGATAAAACTTTTAGGATTGTGGGATTTTGATTCTATGCTTGCTCATACTTTTTGGACTTTATCTTCCATTAGTATTCTAATGAAGGATTTAAAATGTATAACCTAAAATAAAAAAAGGACATCAGATTAATTGTTCGTTCTAATTTCTGCTAATAATGAAGTGGTTGATTATAAAGTCTAAGTTCCTATTTCCATAGAGCTACAAAGCAATTGGGGCAGTTGCTTAATTTAACCTGTCTCATTCTACTGATCGAGCGTAACAATGAAAATAGCATGGTGAGGAGCACAGACATCCCTGTCCTAAAACCGCTTCCTGGGGTATCATTGTAATATGTAAAATAATTATTAAAAAACTATAGCACAATTCATGCGCACATATTCTCATATAAACACTGCAAATGGCTAGAATCTCTGTATGCTGTAAGTTTCTTTTCCCCTCGCATCTACAGGGGATTTACCCGCATCTTGAAAATAAATCTGCAACATTACAGTGTGACAGAACATAGAACTATAATGGCATATCGCCTATGAGAAATGAACAATTCATTTCTGTATTCAGCACGATAGACATATATAAATCAAGCAGGCATAAAAATTCTGGTCCAAGATGAACCTTCTGAAGAATGATGGCAGAGCCTCTTAAGCTTAAACTGCAGAATAATGAAGAGTTATATTTCAATGGAGTTCATAAAAAGATGCCGTCTTTGCATAGTACTCCTGTTAAGGCAGGCTGTTCATTATAGTAGAGAGGGCATTATAAAAAGCTGAATCCACACGTGTAGTAATTATTGGCCAAGGGTGATTCACAGTTGAACAAAATGCTGAAGCTCCAACTTAAAACTAGAGTTTCATCACCCACATGGACAGATATTTTTTTTAAGATGTTGGATTGCAGAATGAATGCCAAAGTTTGAAAGATAATTAAGAAGCATTAATCAGAGCAGAAGTGGTTGCATTCTGATATGACAACATTAGCAATTGTGCCAGAAAGAAGTCATGAATTCCAGGCTTACAGGAGGGACAGCAGCCAGCATACTCCTTTCCCAGCAATGAAGATACATGTGGAAACATTTTCCAAAAGTCATGTGTGAATCTATCTTGCAGAGGAACAAAGATCCTGCGCGAGACTTTGTTATATAAAATACTAAATGCATTTATGTTGATGTTTTTGAGCTATTCTCCAGTGCACTCATTTTATTAGATGTCATGTAAAATAAGCAGATCATAATTTTCTTCACTTGTTGAACACATCATCATTGCGCATGCCGAGGAAAATAAGGGAAGAATATCTGAGTCCCAAGAAACCTATAAAGTACAACTTTAAAATAAAAGAGACCATATAAATGAAAAAGGTCGCCTAGATACATAAAAATGTAGAGGTGATTGTTATCCCTTCCTAAAGAGTTGGTATTTATATTAACCATGCACAACAGAATGGGGAAGTTGGAGGAAACAGAACAGAAGATGTCAAGGCATAATATTAACTTCCCTGTTCCAGTGAAACTGTGGCATTCTAGCACTTCACATCTGCCACTACAGGCCATGACTACATGCACACCAAATGAAATGTATAACCTAAAATAAAAAAAGGACATCAGATTAATTGTTCGTTCTAATTTCTGCTAATAATGAAGTGGTTGATTGTAAAGTCTAAGTTCCTATTTCCATAGAGCTACAAAGCAATTGGGGCAGTTGCTTAATTTAACCTGTCTCATTCTACTGATCGAGCGTAACAATGAAAATAGCATGGTGAGGAGCACAGACATCCCTGTCCTAAAACCGCTTCCTGGGGTATCATTGTAATATGTAAAATAATTATTAAAAAACTATAGCACAATTCATGCGCACATATTCTCATATAAACACTGCAAATGGCTAGAATCTCTGTATGCTGTAAGTTTCTTTTCCCCTCGCATCTACAGGGGATTTACCCGCATCTTGAAAATAAATCTGCAACATTACAGTGTGACAGAACATAGAACTATAATGGCATATCGCCTATGAGAAATGAACAATTCATTTCTGTATTCAGCACGATAGACATATAAATCAAGCAGGCATAAAAATTCTGGTCCAAGATGAACCTTCTGAAGAATGATGGCAGAGCCTCTTAAGCTTAAACTGCAGAATAATGAAGAGTTATATTTCAATGGAGATCATAAAAAGATGCCGTCTTTGCATAGTATTCCTGTTAAGGCAGGCTGTTCATTATAGTAGAGAGGGCATTATAAAAAGCTGAATCCACACGTGTAGTAATTATTTTCTTGGCCAAGGATGATTCACAGTTGAACAAAATGCTGACGCTCCAACTTAAAACTAGAGTTTCATCACCCACATGGACAGATTTTTTTTTAAGATGTTGGATTGCAGAATGAATGCCAAAGTTTGAAAGATAATTAAGAAGCATTAATCAGAGCAGAAGTGGTTGCATGGCAGCTTCCCAGCACCTGGAGGAAGCTGTCTATCTAGACCTGCTCCAGTCCGCTTCCGCCCGGTTATAGCACGGAGACGGCTTTGGTCGCGTTGGTGGATGACCTCTGAGGGCCAGGGACAGGGCTGTTCCTCTGCCTTGGTCCTATTAGATCTTTCAGCGGCTTTTGATACCATCGACCATGGTATCCTGCTGCGCCGGTTGGAGGGATTGGGAGTGGAGGCACCGCTTATCGGTGGTTCTCCTCCTATCTCTCTGACCGGTCGCAGTCGGTGTTGACAGGGGGCAGAGGTCGCCCCGAGGGGCCTCACTTGTGGGGTACCCCAGGGTCGATTCTCTCGCCTACCCTGTTCAACATCTACATGAAGCCGCTGGGTGAGGTCAATAGTAGAAAGTTTTTGGATAAAACTTTTAGGATTGTGGGATTTTGATTCTATGCTTGCTCATACTTTTTGGACTTTATCTTCCATTAGTATTCTAATGAAGGATTTAAAATGTATAACCTAAAATAAAAAAAGGACATCAGATTAATTGTTCGTTCTAATTTCTGCTAATAATGAAGTGGTTGATTGTAAAGTCTAAGTTCCTATTTCCATAGAGCTACAAAGCAATTGGGGCAGTTGCTTAATTTAACCTGTCTCATTCTACTGATCGAGCGTAACAATGAAAATAGCATGGTGAGGAGCACAGACATCCCTGTCCTAAAACCGCTTCCTGGGGTATCATTGTAATATGTAAAATAAGCAGATCATAATTTTCTTCACTTGTTGAACACATCATCATTGCGCATGCCGAGGAAAATAAGGGAAGAATATCTGAGTCCCAAGAAACCTATAAAGTACAACTTTAAAATAAAAGAGACCATATAAATGAAAAAGGTCGCCTAGATACATAAAAATGTAGAGGTGATTGTTATCCCTTCCTAAAGAGTTGGTATTTATATTAACCATGCACAACAGAATGGGGAAGTTGGAGGAAACAGAACAGAAGATGTCAAGGCATAATATTAACTTCCCTGTTCCAGTGAAACTGTGGCATTCTAGCACTTCACATCTGCCACTACAGGCCATGACTACATGCACACCAAATGAAATTGAGAACACTCGTAAAATGAGTCCAGCTGTTTCAAACTCTTAACTGGAGAGTCACACTTTTCATGCCTCGTATATTTAAGAGCCTTTTACAAAATGAGAACTGGCAAAACTGGCAAAACTGGCAAAACTGGCAAAACTGGCAAAACTGGCAAAACTGGCAAAACTGGCAAAACTGGCAAAACTGGCAAAACTGGCAAAACTGGCAAAACTGGCAAAACTGGCAAAACTGGCAAAACTGGCAAAACTGGCAAAACTGGCAAAACTGGCAAAACTGGCAAAACTGGCAAAACTGGCAAAACTGGCAAAACTGGCAAAACTGGCAAAACTGGCAAAACTGGCAAAACTGGCAAAACTGGCAAAACTGGCAAAACTGGCAAAACTGGCAAAACTGGCAAAAGGTTAGATGGTTGATACATTTTCCTTCTGAAATATTTGTGGATAGATGTTGCCTAAGGTATTGCCTAGGTAAGGGTGTTCAATAGAGAAGGATCAAAAGTGAGGTGGTAAGGACTATACCACTTCACGTTATAAATATAACATGAAGTAGTCCTTACCACCTCAAATTTTTCTGTTGCGTCCTTCCTTGACCGGGATGCCTTATGCACGGTCACTCACGCTCTGGTTACGTCTCGGCTGGATTATTGCAATGCTCTCTACATGGGGCTGCCCTTGAGGTGCACCGGAGGCTGCAGTTAGTCAGAATGCAGCTGCGCGAGTGGTAATGGGAGCCGCTCGAGGCTCCCACGTAACACCTCTGCTCCGTGGTTGCACTGGCTTCCTGTGGTCTTTCGGTGCGCTTCAAGATCCTGGTTACCACCTTTAAAGCGCTCCATGGCTTAGGACCCGGTACTTACGAGACCGCCTGCTGTTACCGTATGCCTCCCATCGACCAGACGCCTCACAGAGAGGGCCTTCTCAGGGTGCCGTCCGCCAAACAATGTCGGCTGGCGGCTCCCAGGGTAGGGCCTTCTCTGTGGGAGCACCGACGCCTGGAACGAACTCCCCTGGCTTACGTCAAGTTCCTGATCTTGGACCTTCCGTCGTGAGCTAAAACATACTTATTTATTCAAGCAGGACTGGCATAAATAGTGATTTTAAATTGGGGTTTTAGAGATTTTAAACATGTGGAAACATTTTCCAAAAGTCATGTGTGAATCTATCTTGCAGAGGAACAAAGATCCTGCGCGAGACTTTGTTATATAAAAGATTAAATGCATTTATGTTGATGTTTTTGAGCTATTCTGCAGTGCACTCATTTTATTAGATGTCATGTAAAATAAGCAGATCATAATTTTCTTCACTTGTTGAACACATCATCATTGCGCATGCCGAGGAAAATAAGGGAAGAATATCTGAGTCCCAAGAAACCTATAAAGTACAACTTTAAAATAAAAGAGACCATATAAATGAAAAAGATCGCCTAGATACATAAAAACGTAGAGGTGATTGTTGTCCCTTCCTAAAGAGTTGGTATTTATATTAACCATGCACAACAGAATGGGGAAGTTGGAGGAAACAGAACAGAAGATGTCGAGGCATAATATTAACTTCCCTGTTCCAGTGAAACTGTGGCATTCTAGCACTTCACATCTGCCACTACAGGCCATGACTACATGCACACCAAATGAAATTGAGAACACTAGTAAAAAGCTGTTTCAAACTCTTAACTGGAGAGTCACACGTTTCATGCCTCGTGTATTTAAGAGCCTTTCACAAAATGAGAACTGGCAAAACTGGCAAAAGGTTAGATGGTCGATACATTTTCCTTCTGAAATATTTGTGGATAGATGTTGCCTAAGGTATTGCCTAGGTAAGGGTGTTCAATAGAGAAGGATCAAAAGTGAGGTGGTAAGGACTATACCACTTCACGTTATAAATATAACATGAAGTAGTCCTTACCACCTCAAATTCTTCTGTTTCGTCCTTCTGCAGATATTCGCACAAGTCATCTATATTCATTCTTTCTTGAATCTGTTACTGGTATTGTCCTTAACTGGATAGTCTGCAATTTGTGTGTGTGTGTGTGTGTGTGTGTGTGTGTGTGTGTGTGTGTGTGTGTGTTTCTCTCACAAATACAAGTGCAATCAGAAGGTGCTTCCTATGGCATTTTCCAGAAACATTTAAACAATAATTTGATATGTGACCTGAAAGACTCTTTGGGCAGAAATGCTGATGAGGAAAAGAGTTGTTTTAAGCTGGACTTTTAAGGAAAAATGAGACTCTACAGTTTGGAAGATTGGAAGGGCCAGCAAAAAGTAAATAGAGAGAGGTGGGGAGGGGAAATACTTTTAGACAAAAGGGAGGATTCCTGTTATTGTCCTCCGGAAACCTGCTTTGAAGAAATGAAAGCTCCACACACCCAAAATCAAAAATACATCCCAGGCTTAGAAACCTTGGTAGCAGGAAGGGCAAAACTTGCCATGAATGGAAACCATGTGGGTGGGGAAGAGAGTGAGGAGGATGCACAGATCCAATCCATCACTGATGTAACTTCTCAGCAGTCATCGTGAAAAAATTAGTCATCTCTTTCAGACGACGGTATCAAAAGGCAGACACCGTGTGACAGTTATTGTGGAGCCAAAAGATAGAAATGGGCGCCCACCATCCACAGACAGGAAGCGTGAGATTTTGCAGCTAAGAATTCCTCAGGCCAGGGTGGGTGAGTTACTTTGACAGGAATTGTTGACCGAATACTCTCTCCCAACACTTTAAAAAAAAATAATTCAAGAAGATATTTCTGGGAGATGTGCTACAAAATTTTCCCCTTTGCAAATTGAAGGCCAGAGTATTTTCCGGAAGCCATTGTGAAGTGCTACAAGCTGTGAAAAGTGATATAAAAACATTCTGATAAGCCATGGTGGCCGCCAGGCAGTGGTTGCGAACTGGTTGCCAACAAATGTTCTCGCAATTCCTTTGAGAGCAACAACTTCCGATAAAGGCTCAGAGAAAGAGAGAAAGAAGAAAGATAAGAAGCCACCGCCACAGATTCTCATTAAATCGAGTGAAGTACAAAGCTGAAAACTGTCCGATGCAGCCACATGGCTGAAGGCAACAGTGATATAGCTCTTCACATTGAATTAATATACAATGATGCCACAAACATCTGCATAAATGAGCATTCACTAATGGCCAGGAGCAGCTCAGCATTATACAGGCAGAGGCATTTGACTCAGGTTGTACCTGCTGTGGGGGAAAAGTTACAGTTCTTTCAGCAATCTTGATGACTTGAAGCAATCTCAGATGCCTGCTGGTCTTTCCCAATGTCCTTCCTCACGTATTTCAGAAACATCGAATCTGAAATAACACACATTCAGTACACACAAACAACAATTGGTGCTGACCCACACTCCGCAGGCCACAGAATATGTTGCTGAATATTCAAGACAAAGCATTTATGGAATGTGCAATTTGGTCTTCATTGTATCACTTGAAAATTAATCTACCCTCTTCAGGGGTGCTGAAGATCATTGTCCCATTGCTGGTATAGAAGTAAGGTTTAATTCAAGAGAAGACAACCTGAGGTCCTGAATTTTGAACTCATAAAGCAGGAAACAGTTGAGCCTGGATCTTGCCCACCTTCACAACAGGTATAATCCTTCGACATGACCTGAGTTTAACTCATAGAATCATCTATTACAATGTCCTTCCTGTCAAAGACTACTTCAGCTTTAATTGCAACAATACACGAGCAAACAATAGATTTAAACTTAATGTTAGCCACTCCAATCTTGATTGCAGAAAATATGACTTCAGTAATAGAATTGTTAATGCCTGGAATGCGCTACCTGACTCTGTGGTCTCTTCCCAAAATCCCCAAAGCTTCAACCAAAAACTGTCTACTATTGACCTCACCCCATTCCTAAGAGGTCTGTAAGGGGCGTGCATAAGAGCACAAGCATGCTTACCGTTCCTGTCCTATTGTTTCCTTTCGTTATATCCAATTAATATAGTTATTACGTACTCATACTTATATATATGCTTATATATTGTATAGTTATTTCATGCTTATGCTTATATATACTGTATATTTAGTATTTATTGAATTTTTAGTATTTATTGAATTTTTATACCGCCCTTCTCCCAAAGGACTCAGGGCGGTTCACAGCCAAGATAAAAACAATAATAATGTACAGATAAAACAATAATTAAAAAACTTATTAAATGTATGGCCAAATTAAAACATTTAAAACCTTAAAAACCCCATAAAATTTGTATCAAATATTAAAATATTGAAAATATTAAAACTATGTGACAAAATAAATAAAATAAATAAAATAAATAAATAAATATAAATATACCCTTACACATCTTTGCAATACCTAACCTTTTTTTTTGTCACAACAGTATATACAATCATCAACATAAACAATAACCCATCATGAGAGAAAAAGTATATATAAGTAAAAGTATAAGTAAAAGTATGCATATAATACTATAATGAAGAGAACAATAGGACAGGAACGGTAGGCACTTTTGTGCTCTTATGCACGCCCCTTATAGTCCTCTTAACCTTTTATCTAACCTTTTATCCTTTATGTGCACAAATAATCAAGATATTTTTTATCCAATCTTTTATTTTATATATATTTTATTTATTTTATTTTTATTTTATTTTATATATATATATATATATATATATATTATAGATATTTTTATCTAACCTTTTATCCTTTATGTGCACAAATAATCAAGAGAATTTTTTTATAACTCTGCACAATGTTCAAGAATCCTCTTTCAATGCTGCATTGTAACCACTGTTGATAAAATGGGTCTTTGATGAAATGATAAAAAAAGATGGCACTCTATCTAAAGAAGAGAGGAATCAAAAACCCAGCTGGCACGGATAGCCAGCGCTCTAGTGCTATCAATGGTTGTATCTGATCAGGCCAGCTGCTAGGAAATCTTCATTTGAAGAGTTCAGGCAATGTTAATTCGAAATGCCACCTTCTGCTGCTCTGGGGGAAAAGACTATGCTGTGTTTTTTTTTATAACAGCAAATAAGCGAAAGCTTCTATTGAGAGGCTTTCATAATTAAAAGATCTTGGAGGCAAAGATGACAAGCTTAGCTAAAATGTATGTAACACAGCTGCAGTGTTCACTTGCAATGAATAGGCAAGGGTTGCACAACTATTAGTTTCAGCAACTTATAGGGCGATACATAATTCTCTGAGTACCACAGGAAATGTGACTCTTTAATCAACTACTGTAGGGAGGGGAGAGTGATACAATGCAAATGCTGGAATTGCATACAAAAAAGATTGATAGGTGATTACAGTTTCACTAAGTATATTTTTATAAGTTACGACTAGAGAGAGATGGGCAAAATTAAAAATGGGCGTAAGGTTGAATAAACATATTTACTATCTTTAAAAAAAATAGACTGCTAATTGACTAAATAAGGAAATGGAGAAAACTAACCAGTCCAGAGATAAAACTAGCAGGCTTTGGTTAGGGTCGAGCTCTGTTCAAGATACCAAAGGTACAAGAACTGGCAATCAATCCAAATGGCCCCAATGCTGCAGATATATGGTAAAAAATAAACAATAAGGAGAACCAATATAACCAAAAGTACGAAAGAAAACAAGAGCTTAGTCTAAAGAGTAAGCTATTAGACCAAGATGTTATTAGACTTAACGGACAGCAATAATTTTGGGTTTAGCTGACAGAATACTCAAGAGAGAAAGAAACTATAAGAGTAGACACATATTTCTTATAAGGAATACATGCAGGAAAAAACTAAGTATGGTTGTATGAAGTCAAACACTGTAAGAAAGGATACGTTAGATTCTAGTTATCATGGTAGTACCCAAGAATTCTTTCACAACAAAGCAGTAAACTTCCTCAAATTTTGACTGCAATATGTTCTCAGACACCATTCTTCTAAATTGGCTCTCACTAAAAGATCATTCAGTACATCTGTCTAAGAGGAAATGGGGCATGTAAATAATTACATAGAACATTCATTGCAGCTACAACTGTATCTTTCTCCTGGATCTATATAAAATGGAATCCACACATACTCATTTATTGACTTCACCCTTAAGCAACTGCCAAACTCTGAGCAAATGAAATAGTACTGGATGAGAATACAGAACTAGGAATTCAAGTCCAGAAACGTAGCAGAGATGAGTGGGACAGTTCACAGAACTGGCTGATCCTTCTCAACTGTATTGAATCAATGAGCCAATGAAACTGACTTGGAAGCATTCAAGCTGTCACAACAGGCTGAGTTAATCCAGCTGCAGGCCTAATACACATGTTCATACGCAAACAAAACCAGCTTGTTAATATTTTTAGTGGAGTATTTGAAACTTCTTTGACGTTAATGCACCCATCTACAAAGTGGTTTCAAATGAGGAAAATGCTAGATTCGACATAAAATCCAGGCTTTTGAGATGTGAAAATTGCATAATTTAGACTTCACCTTGCAGTTCTGCTGTCCTGTTTGAATTTTCAGGATGGGGGTAAAGGAAGCTAGAATAATTGCAGCAAAAAGCAGAGCCGTTTCTGCTGCAGCTCTAAGATAACAGAACAGAGATGAGCAAATTAACCACCCTTAGATATGAGGGGTCCTTCGTGATCTCTGAGCTTGCTTGTTTTTTTGCAAATGTTGATTACCCAACTAGGTAACATCATCAGTGCTAGTTATTGGCACTGATGTTACCTAGTTGGGTAATGAAATGTCTGAAGAAAACGAGCAAGCTCAGAGAGCAACAAGGGCACCTCATGTCAACCCTGAGCTACAAATACTCTTCTTTATTCGCGCCCTTGGATATTTCTGAAGGAAGTCAGTAACTTCAGACAGCTTTGCAAACCTGGAAGAATGCTCCGAAATATAGTTCAACATCTAAAAAGCAAAATATCCCTTCCTCTCACTATAATAGCATTTAGCAGAAAGTTGACCAATACACATCTTTCTTACCCAGAAAACAAGTGCGGGGCATAGCAGCTATAGGGATTTTTTTTTTTTACAGATTTTGGGATTGCTAACTTGCGGGGTCCTTGGCGTTATCTGAGCTTGCTTGTTTTCTTGCAGACATTTTATTACCCAAACTAGGTAACATCATCAGTGCTAGTTTTATCAATTGCTAATTTGATTTTTGATTATTCCACTTGTAGTCTACAGATGTATTCCTTAGCTCAAGGGTCTCCATCCTTGGTCCCTTTAAGACTTGTGGACTTCAACTCTCAGAGTTCCTCAGCCAGATTAGCTGGCTGAGAGACTTTGTGAGTTGAAGTCCACAAGTCTTAAAGGGACCAAGGTTGGAGACCCCTGCCTTAGCTGCAAAGTTCCACAATCTTATCCACAACCAAATGGAGAGATGCTGTAAATGATACGTGTATTAAAAGCATTTCTACTCAGTTGAATACAACTTACTTTTGCTTAAGTATCGTTAGAACTGCACATGAACACTGCACTCTTATGGATAAATTACTTTTACTCCACTTGACTGAGATAGTTTTGGAGCTAACATTTTGAAGAGTTGGCTCTTTAATCATCTGCTCTCCATCTTAACGAAAGAACAGTTAAAAAGCAACATACAATATAAGCAAATTTCTTTCTATTTCTTTCTATATGAAAGAACACACACTATTTATATTTGCTGCGAAGTTCCGGTTATTTTGTTCAAGCTTTTCTTTGGATGACAATCTCCATCTCCCATCGAAGAACAGCTATATTTGGAATAAATACATCTGGGACAGAAGACAAAATTGACGTATCAGTATATTAGCAACTGCAATGATCATTGGACCTAATTTTAGATTTGCATGTTATGATGATGGGAGAAAAGACTGCTTAGGACAAATAGTTAAAATCATCATTCCAAAATTTGTTTCAGGCAGTTGTACGGGAAAAGGCAATCATGTCTGATTTTAAAAAGCAAAATTTGCATAAAAGATCCTGATAAAATCCAAGGATGGCAAGCCAGATTAAGAAATAAGAAAAAAAAATCCCAAAATACAGTAAAAAGACAGTTTAACAATAATGCCAAGAAAATAACATCATGGATATCACCAGATGAATTCTAATCAAAGAAGACTTTAAGTATAGAATGAAGGGGGTACAATAATTCTGAGACTGCTGTCATAATACGGCTGCATTCTGAAGGAATTTAATTAAAAGCAGGACGGTTGGGATAGTTAAAAGGCAGTAACCGACAGAGTAGCTGCCTCTTCTGAATGTCTTAGTATGTTACAAACTCTAGCAAAATAATTTTATACAGAATAGGAATTATAGAAAGGAAACATAACATTAAAAGAGCAGGAACTACTTTGAATCACAATCTCAAACCAACATTTTGGTAAGTCATATACCAGTTTATCTTTCCACAGTGGCTATCATACAATTTCACATTTTTCTGCTTTAAAAAAATGTAATTAGCAGGATAGATGAATTCCAGCAAAATCATGGAAATCTTTGAAGTGAAATGTTGCTATTCAGCAGTAATAGAAGGATGGGATTCACTCTTCCAGCAGAGGCAAACCTCAGAATTAGGAGCATGTGATGGAATATATAAATACATAGTTGTAAATAAAATGAGTATGTGCTACTTTTTAAAGACCTATATGCACAAGAAATACTAATAGAAAGGCTTACAAAATCTCCCCTTCAAATTTAAAGCAACTCAAAAGGCTTTCTCACTTTCTTTGAGTTGAAAATTGCCTTGAATGTGTTAGTATAAAAACCGAATCTATGAGAGTAATTTAATTAATGAATCCTATTAATAACCAGATTTGAGGTGGAGTACCCACAACTGCAAAAATCCTGGAGGCTGCTCAATGGGTACTACTATTACTACTACTGCTGGTCCCATCGCTGACTGGGGGGGGGGGTGAGTCGTTGGCCCCAAGGGAGTTGGTTCGCAACTTAGGCGTTCTCCTGGATGTATGGCTGTCGCTAGAAGAGCACTTGACGGCCGTCGCCAGGAGAGCTTTTTATCAGGTACGCCTGATTCGCCAGTTGCGTCCCTTCCTGGACCGGGATTCTTTATGCATGGTCACTGATGCCCTCGTTACCTCCCGCCTGGATTACTGCAATGCTCTCTACATGGGGCTCCCCTTGAAGAGCACCAGGAGGCTCCAACTGGTACAGAATGCGGCTGCGCGGGGGATAGAGGGAACATCTCGTAGCTCCCATATAACACCTCTCCTACGCAGCCTGCACTGGTTGCCGGTGGTCTTCCGGGTGCAATTCAAGGTGTTGGTTATCACCTTTAAAGCGCTCCATGGCTTGGGACCGGGTTACTTACGGGACCGCCTACTGCCACAAACAACCTCCCATCGACCTGTGCGCTCTCACAGGGAGGGACTCCTCAAGGTGCCGTCAGCTAAGCAATGCCGGCTGGCGACTCCCAAGGGAAGAGCGTTCTCTGTGGGGGCACCTGCCCTGTGGAATGAACTACCTTTGGGGCTACGTCTACTCCCTGACCTCCGGACCTTTAAGCGCGAGCTCAAGACTTTTTTGTTTCATCGAGCAGGGCTGGCCTAATGGTAATTTTAATGGGGGTTTTATTGGGGCTTGTTTTTTACAATTTTATTTCACTATTTTTAAATCTCGGCCAATTGAATTAGATTTTTAAAGATTTATTCTGTTTTTTAACTTTTGCGTAATTATTTTATTCTGGCTGTAAACCTCCCTGAGTCTTCGGAGAAGGGCGGTATAAAAATATAAATAAATAAATAATAAATAAATAAATAAATAAATAAATAAATAAATAAATAAATAAATAAATAAATAAATAACGACTCTTCATTTCATCTCTTTGTTGCTCATGGCCATCACTCAAGTTAACCTGATCATCCTCATTCTGCCAGCAAAACAGTGGATTAAATGAGGACAAATAAAACAGCAATTATTTCTATTGTATTTCAGAGGTCTCCCATGGCTCAAATGCTCCCAAGACTTCATAAAGGGAACCAAAATAACTGGTAGGTTATACAGGACTCACTTCTCGTGTATTATTCAAAATGTAATCTTGTTGCTGGATTAACAGCTAATCTGGGTGTGTTAATTTCATGGTAGCTTCAGTTTCAGTTTCAGTTTCAGTTTTCAGATTTGGAGGAAGGAGTGCCTCAGCCAAGCCCAGGGAAATTGAGAATTTTGGAAGTCATTAAGCGGAAAGCACCCCCAGGACTGGATTCATCAAGCATCCAATGCAAATTATAGACTCTGAATGTTTTTCTCTCTCTTTTCTTGAGGCATCTAGAAACAATCACAGCATAAAACACTGCTTTATTATCTATGTAATATACAGTGGTGGGATTCAAGTAATTTAACAACCAGTTCTCTGCCCTAATGATTTCTTCCAACAACCAGTTTGCCAAACTGCTCAGAAAGTTAACAACCGGTTCTCCCGAAGTGGTGCAAACCGGTTGAATCCTACCACTGGTCATATACCTATGGAATGTACAGGTAGTTCTCGACGTACCATGGTTCATTTAGTGACCATTCAAAGTTACAACAGCGCTGAAAAAGTGACTCATGACCATTTTTCCCATTTACAACCATTGCAGCATCTTCGTGGTCACGTGAGCATAATTCAAGTGCTTGGCAACTGGTTCATATTTATGACCGTTGCGGTGCCCAAGGGTCAGGCGATCCTGTTTTGCGACCTTCTGACAGTCAAGGGGGAAGCCAGATTCACTTAACAACCAGATTACTAACTTATCACAACTGCAGCGATTCCCTTAACAACTGATGCAGAGAAGGTCGTAAAATGGGACAAAACTCACATAACAAATGTCTCAACAAAAATGTTGAACTCAATTGTGGTGGCTTACTGGTACATACCGGTAATTTTTTATTAATGTATGTATGTATATATCTATTTACACACACAGCTATGCACAGACACACATACCTATGTGTGTAAATACATATGGTACTTTAGGGCAGGGGTCTCCAGCCTTGGCAACTGTAACTTGTGGACTTCAACTCCCAGAATTCCTCAGCTAGCAAAGCTTGAGGAATTCTGGCTGAGGAATTCTGGGAGTTGAAGTCCACCCCGTCTTTAGGGAACCCCAGGAAGGTTTTCCTACGCATGTGTGGGTAGAAAAAAACCTTCCTGGGGTTTCTTAAAATATGTATATGAAATATATCTATTTATACACGCATGTACACGTGTGTGTGTGCGCTCACACACACACAGGAAAACCTTCCTGGGTTTCCCTAAAATATGCATATGAAATATACATATGCGTATTTATAAATGTACCTATTTATGTATTTGAATTTATTATCTTAGCCAACTTCAAGACTCTGGACACCAAAGCGAACTAGAAAATTATGCGTGTTTAGCGTTTGTGTGAAACGCCTCCCGGGCTTCGTCCCAGGTCTAGAATTAACGTATTGGGGGATTTGACGGGAGGGTGTTATCCCGTTTTGTTTGTGTGTCTTTTAATTGTTTTTAACCATGTTTTGGGTTGTAATAGCCACCCAGACGTCTGTCTGCGGAGAAGGCGGCCCTGGCAAATTTGAGGGGGAAAAAATACGTAAATGTGCCGTCTACGCGCTGCCCTACACCTAATGTATTCTAATACACCCTTCAAAGGGAGGAAAAACTCCTTTATTTCTTTTTTTAAAAAATTTTCTCTCAGAAACCCCACCACCACCACCTGCTTTATTCACTTCAGGGATTTAAAACTCCTCTGAGGGGGGGAAGAGGGGCGAAAACAACTCCTCCTCCCCTCCCACCCTCGCCCCTGAGGCGCGTCCCCGCTCCAACGGGGCAACCGAGAGAGCGCGGGCGCGCGCCGCTCCTTGACTGGAGGGGCACAAGCTCCGCCCCCTCGGGCGCACGTTGGACGGCCTCTCCTCTTTTTCTCCCCCCCGCCCGCTCCTGGTTTTTTTTTTTTTCCCCTCGCGCCGATTCCCTCCCTTTTTCTGTTCAGCCCGCCGCCGCCCGCGTTGCATTATGGGACACAAACAAAGTGCTCGGCTCGTCGGCTCCGCGTGAAAAAAGGCGAGGGCGGGGGGAGGAGGAGGAGGAGGAGGGAGGAGGAGATCCCGAACGGCTGGGCCCCGCGCGCGAAGCCCTCCAGCGGGCCCCGCGCCGCCACCGTCCTTCTCCTTTCCCCGCCCCCCCCCCTGCCTTCACCCAGGCCGCGAGAGCGCCTGCGTGGCGGCGCGCGGGACTCGTTCTCCCTCCTTCGCGGGGGGTCCTCCTCTCCTCCCCCCCCCCCCTCCCCTCAGCCAGAAGAAGCCGCGTCGGGGGCGGCGGCGGCCATGGCCCTGCGGGGGCCGAGCTGAAGAGCCAGGACGGGGCCCCGGGAAAGAGAGAAGCTGGGCCTTGCGTTTGTTGACCGACCGACCGACTTAACCCCCACCCTCATCGCCTCGCCCGCTCTCGGACCGCCGAGCGCGGGGAAAGGAGGGCCTCGCCAAGAGCAGGTAAACAGAGGCTGAGGGGAAAGAGGAGGAGGAGGAGGAGGAGGAGATCCCGAACGGCTGGGCCCCGCGCGCGAAGCCCTCCAGCGGGCCCCGCGCCGCCACCGTCCTTCTCCTTTCCCCGCCCCCCTGCCTTCACCCAGGCCGCGAGAGCGCCTGCGTGGCGGCGCGCGGGACTCGTTCTCCCTCCTTCGCGGGGGTCCTCCTCTCCTCCTCCCTCAGCCAGAAGAAGCCGCGTCGGGGGCGGCGGCGGCCATGGCCCTGCGGGGGCCGAGCTGAAGGGCCAGGACGGGGGCCCGGGGAAGAGAGAAGCTGGGCCTTGCGTTTGTTGACCGACCGACCGACTTAACCCCCACCCTCATCGCCTCTCCCGCTCTCGGACCGCCGGGCGCGGGGAAAGGAGGGCCTCGCCAAGAGCAGGTAAACAGAGGCTGAGGGGAAAGAGGGAGGAGGGGAGAGGGATCCTAGGCCCCGCCCCCTTGGCCCCGCCCCTTCCCTGAGCATCCCGACCTCCCCCCGTGGCGCTCCGTCTGCGCGGATACCCGAGATTCTCCCAGGGCACGACGTGGGGGGGGGGGGGAAGGGGAAGCTTCTTTTAACACCCACCCACATTCCCCCCCCCCCCGACCTGGGATTGGTCAGGTGCGGGTTTTGCAACATTGTTGCCATTAATTAATTAACGATTCATTAACTTTGGGGGGGGTCCTATAGGAAGCCCCCAAAGCGAAGCGGGTGGGGGTGGGAGGGTTTGCAGGAAGTTTCAAGGTTAGGAAAGGCCTGGATAAGCGCCCTCCCCTCCCAGCCACCCCAAGGTGGAGGTTAATCTGCCCAAGTAGGTCTCCCCAGCCTGGGAAGGGTTTCCAATGTTGATAGGGGTACATGATAGGCACCAGTGTCCTTGATTGCAGGTTAGAAAAGCTGCCCTATTAGGGTTACGTCCCTGGCAGGATTTTCTTGGTTTGGCCCTGGGAATTTGTGTAAACGAAGGGACAAACATGTTTTCGTGTCCCTGGGAATCTCTTTTCAGATGACGCTCCTTTTACAGGTTGGTCGTTTGTTTTTGCCAGGAAAATATGGTCAGTGTGCAGGTAGAAGATACCCATGGCTGGTGCTGTTAAAAAGAGTCTGTCCTTACATGTTTTTGGCATCATTTGATTTCTCCCTTCCCCAAGGCTGTGGTTTTGGTCAGCCCAGGTGTCTTGCTCAGCCCTTCATTTTTGGTCATCTAATTTACTGGTCAAGAATGTCCATTAATTTGCCTGGTTTTCTGTCCCAGTCCTGTTTTC
The DNA here is from genome assembly GCF_028640845.1 of Ahaetulla prasina. Lineage (NCBI taxonomy): Eukaryota > Metazoa > Chordata > Lepidosauria > Squamata > Colubridae > Ahaetulla > Ahaetulla prasina. The sequence continues at coordinate 19,120,590 of NC_080547.1, forward strand.
TAATGCCACATTGTGTATTTGGGGTTGTTATGGTCCCTTTGGTTGTTGTTATGCTGACATGAGTCACCCTTGTTGGTCCAGCATGCAAGCCTTGTTCATTTTCAGTGATGGTGGAACCTTAAACTGCTTAAATTTATGGGGCTCTTGGAATTTTTTAGGTTAAAACAAAAGAGCTACCATCTTCCTCTTTCCAAAATGCCTTGTGGTTCGGAATAGTATCTTGTGTTATTGCAAAATAAAAACAGCAGTTACAATTGAATGCTGTGTTTGAAGATGCACTAACCAGTAAAAAGGCAAAAAAAAATGAAATAATTATTTGTCCCTACCAAAAGGCATCAGTTTATCAGTGTACTTCACTCTAGCCAAGAAGTTTGTCCAGTAGTTCTGTTCTAATAGAGTAAGGTATAAATGAATATATTTAATTTCATGCCAATGAACAAAACAAGAAAAATGATCTGTTGTCTAGTGGCATTTTGTTTTGTGACATTGATTCAGCATTCACAATCAGATAACCTGGAGTGGTAGAGCATCAGCAGAGAGAGTACACCTGATTGCACTAGCTTCCCTTCTGATGAAATTTACCATGGCCAGAAATCACCATGACAGGCATTTTGTCAATAGAAAACTCACTTTGGTTGATGTCAAAAACCTAAGCCTAACCTGATTAGTACTTCAGTGAGAGACTTTCAGGTTCAAGCATTTTCAGCTGGACTGGGAAGTTGAGAAAACATTACTGAAGAAGAGAACCACTTCTTCATCGTTTCCAAGGAAACTACTTGGACATTTCCATGCAGAATCATGCTTGGCTGTCCTTTCAACTCTCTTATGGAAGTTAATTTGTGAGGGCACTCACAACAGTCTGAGTATACCCATCAGCCAAAAAAGATATTTTCCCATGTGTTAAGCTAAAGCAAACAAATATGCCACAACTTACTGCGTAAAAATCAGGCTCATACCCAGCATCAGAGCATATCACTCTTTGCTTAAAATCTGACTACTAATATTTATTTTTACTATGGTCTCAGAATAATGATTTCTTCCTACGAAAAGGCAACAGGTTAATAGTGCACTACATGCTAGCAAAAGGGTTTATCCATAGATCTGTTCTAATAGGCAAGATATAAATGTGTACATTTATTTCCATGTCTGCTGAAGAAAACAAGAAAAATGATTTGTTGTCTAGTGGCATTTTGTTTTGTGACATTGATTCAGCATTCACAATCAGATAACCTGGAGTGGTAGAGCATCAGCAGAGAGAGTACACCTGATTGCACTAGCTTCCCTTCTGATGAAATTTACCATGGCCAGAAATCACCATGACAGGCATTTTGTCAATAGAAAACTCACTTTGGTTGATGTCAAAAACCTAAGCAGGGTCAGACCTGATTAGTACTTCAGTGAGAGACTTTCAGGTTCAAGCATTTTCAGCTGGACTGGGAAGTTGAGAAAACATTGCTGAAGAAGAGAACCACTTCTTCATCGTTTCCAAGGAAACTACTTGGACATTTCCATGCAGAATCATGCTTGGCTGTCCTTTCAACTCTCTTATGGAAGTTAATTTGTGAGGGCACTCACAACAGTCTGAGTATACCCATCAGCCAAAAAAGATATTTTCCCATGTGTTAAGCTAAAGCAAACAAATATGCCACAACTTACTGCGTAAAAATCAGGCTCATACCCAGCATCAGAGCATATCACTCTTTGCTTAAAATCTGACTACTAATATTTATTTTTACTATGGTCTCAGAATAATGATTTCTTCCTACGAAAAGGCAACAGGTTAATAGTGCACTACATGCTAGCAAAAGGGTTTATCCGTAGATCTGTTCTAATAGGCAAGATATAAATGTGTACATTTATTTCCATGTCTGCTGAACAAAACAAGAAAAATGATTTGTTGTCTAGTGGCATTTTGTTTTGTGACATTGATTCAGCATTCACAATCAGATAACCTGGAGTGGTAGAGCATCAGCAGAGAGAGTACACCTGATTGCACTAGCTTCCCTTCTGATGAAATTTACCATGGCCAGAAATCACCATGACAGGCATTTTGTCAATAGAAAACTCACTTTGGTTGATGTCAAAAACCTAAGCAGGGTCAGACCTGATTAGTACTTCAGTGAGAGACTTTCAGGTTCAAGCATTTTCAGCTGGACTGGGAAGTTGAGAAAACATTGCTGAAGAAGAGAACCACTTCTTCATCGTTTCCAAGGAAACTACTTGGACATTTCCATGCAGAATCATGCTTGGCTGTCCTTTCAACTCTCTTATGGAAGTTAATTTGTGAGGGCACTCACAACAGTCTGAGTATACCCATCAGCCAAAAAAGATATTTTCCCATGTGTTAAGCTAAAGCAAACAAATATGCCACAACTTACTGCGTAAAAATCAGGCTCATACCCAGCATCAGAGCATATCACTCTTTGCTTAAAATCTGACTACTAATATTTATTTTTACTATGGTCTCAGAATAATGATTTCTTCCTACGAAAAGGCAACAGGTTAATAGTGCACTACATGCTAGCAAAAGGGTTTATCCATAGATCTGTTCTAATAGGCAAGATATAAATGTGTACATTTATTTCCATGTCTGCTGAAGAAAACAAGAAAAAAAAATGGTCTACTGTACTATTCGTGTTTTGTTTCGTAGGCATTGGTTCAGTATTCACAGCCAGAAATATAAAGTGTTTTAATATTATTGTTGATTGAGGCTTATTTATTAGATGTGTATTCTGCTGAATCTGTTGGACTCATAGTGGCTACTACATTCACAGCAAAAAGATTGGGAACCTCTGTTCTAGCTGAAAGACCAAGGACTGTATGGTTTAGAAGATAGAGTATGTTAGGCAGGTGGAAATTTAATTGACTTTCAATAGATTGAAAATTTACTTTCGAGCTTGCAAAATTTACTCAGTGTTGGATTTGATAAAAATAGTAACTGTGTCAAAACTGACAATATTTGCTTTAGTCTTTTATCCCTCTGTAGATTAGAATAATCTGATGAGTAAATATAGCATGGAATACTTTTGAAGGAATAGTTTTCTTTGTATGAGTGATTTAATTTATAGTAATGCATCTTATGACAAAAATATTTGAAAGAGTCTCCATTCATGTTTGGTTTATGCTGCAAGCTAAATGCTTTTCTTCTTTACAAGAGAAGAATGTTACCCTTATTCCAAGAAAGAAAAGAGCTATGTTTTTGGCCTCACCACCTCTTCATAAAGTAGATTTGACTAAAATATAGTTACTAGACAAAATTATGTCTAATAATCATAATTATTTTAAGAATTTCAGTAGTGTCAAAATCTTCAAGTCAAAATCTTACTGGTTTAAAAAATATGTTAAGTACAGGGAAGAAGAATAAGTTAAGAAATAAATCTGCTGAACAGCATGCTGGCTAAATAGAGGCAGCTAATAAACCAGGAAACTCTTATTTAAATCTCACTTTTCCTATCTTCTCCCTCTGTGGCCATAAGCAAGCCACACATTCAACCTCAAAATCTTTTCTGTAGTAGAGGGACAATATTGACTACCTTTCGAGCAGCCTTAGCCTTAAAGGCCTGTTACGAGGGTCTGCCATTTCTGTGCATGACTTACCCCCAACCCAAGACATTAGAAGGCAGTTGTTAACAGGGCCTCCTTGAGAAGTGTGAGCAGATTTTCTGGCAGTTGCTATGAAAGTACTCAATGGCTGATCATAGAGTTCTTTGAGAATGGCTTTTAAAACAGAATGTACTGTCAAGCCTATTTTGAGATGGATTTATCATGGAATCTTAATGTTTGGAACATCTTTTTAGCATTTTAACACCAACAGCAGTAAAGAAGTAAGAGTAGCCTGGGACAAATGGTTAAGCTTCTTTCTCTCCACTTGCCTTCACACAAACACATATAATCCTTTACATGTGATTGTGCAAACTTTAGAGTGCATGTCGGCAACTCTAACACCAGTTGTCCACATTAACGTCAAAGGATTTTTATAAGAGATACAATTAGATCATACACATGAAGTTATTTCAACACTTGAATACATAATACAGAAATATTATTTTAAACCAGTTGTATAATAGTACAAAAGGGGACGCGGTGGCTCAGTAGCTAAAATGCTGAGCTTGTCAATCGAAAGTTCACCGGTTTGAATCCCTAGTGCCACGTAACGGGGTGAGCTCCCATTACTTGTCCTAGCTTCTGCCAACCTAGCAGTTTGAAAGCACGTAAAAAATACAAGTAGAAAAATAGGGACCACCTTTGATGGGAAGGTAACAGCATTCCGTGCGCCTTTGGCGTTTAGTAATGCCGGCCACATGACCACAGAGACGTCTTTGGACAGCTCTGACTCTTCGGCTTTGAAACGGAGATGAGTCGGGAACGACTAGCACATATGTGCAAGGGGGGCCTTTACCTTTACCTATAATAGTATAAATGAAGTTCGAATAGCAGTTAAGTAGTTGGGTTATTCTAAAGATCTACCTTGTTCATAGTATATATTTAAAGTTATTCTAGATGTCCTTAGCAAGAATTCAAGAGATTAATTGTATTTGTTCATGATGATTTAATTAGGTGGTAGTTAGATCTGCATTAAGTACTTGATTTAATTGGTTTACTGCCTGTTAAGTAAAATCTGACTGCTAGTGAAATCCAGTGGTATTTAGTGCTCCAAAGTTTTGCATAGTGACAATAAAACTGTTTTTATTTTCAGAAAAGGAAAATAAATGACACAAGAGCACATTTCTATCCATTTCTAAAGAAAGGTTTTGTCCATATATGAACAGTGCAGAAAGGTAGAAAGCCAACTGAACTAAACTGAAATAAAGAATTACCTCTATCAGGCAATTACTATGGCAAATAGTTATTTAATAGTGCAGCTACTGATCTCTGCTAGAAATAACAAACTTTTCCTGAACATTTTTATTTATAATTATGATTTAATTTACTGAAGTTGTAGCAAATTGCTTGTTACCAATCTTGATATAAATATACAGACTTTCTTGGTAATGTATGACAAATTTCAGTTGTTAGATTACCTATTGTTACCTTCAAATAAAACTAACGCCAACTGACTTTTAAAACACCTTGATATGTCACATTTAAAGTTTAATTTCTGGTGGTTATCATCTGTACCTTTTTTCTTTCAATTTTTTCCCCTCCCTTAGAGGCTCCATACTTAACGGTGACTAGTTTCTTTTTAAATCTGATTACACAGCAACAGCAACAGGGAATTAAGAGAACTTCTGCTTTTTATAAAGTACCAGATTCCTAGGCATTCTGGCCGTTATGAACAATATCTAGCAAAATTGACATGAAGTAGCTATTATGTTTGTTTTATCTTCATACCAGTGACTCATAAAGAGTATTCAGAAATTTACCTGTTCACAAATACTTCTAAAATGGGAAATTGGCAGTCCCATATTTACAGCTTTATGCTAAATATAGAAGTTTTCTACATACTTTGGGGTAGTGTGACTCTAGTAAAGTTTGTTGTGGATGTGTAGGAATATATTGCATTTTAGCATGACCAAGAGTATCTGTGTTAGGTTTTTTTTTATTGTTTGTATTATTATTATTTTTTACTGTTATTGACCTGTCCAAGTTTATATTAAACAAGATGAGCAGCTTTATAAAACTTTTTTAAAAAAACATAATTTCAGAATATAGGCATTTTGGGGGCTAGGAAGTCTACTCCCTTCTAATCCTGAAGTTAGATATAATTATTGAAAAGTTACTTATTAATTAATGTCATCCAGTAATTTTCACAGGGATAAAATGCAAGGATTTCTGAATCCATACTGTTTTGTGTTTACAGATTTGACTAGAAAATTCATAAAAATTATGGGCAGTTATAATTTGATTTCTCTTCAGAAAGATAAGTCAAATTTTTATTTTGGTCATAGATCTGCTAAAGAAATAGTTACTGTATAGAATCTGTTTATTATTTTAATGGTAAACCATAGTTTCTCAATCATAATTTCTTGCATCGGTAATAATAGATTGGTTCAAATATAAGCTAACAAAACTAAACAAAAAATGTTACCTATATATGTGAAGCCCTAAGAAGCTTCACAATTACCTTACGATCCTGTTAATTTGGGCTGGAATTTGTTGAGATTCTAGTGCAGGCAGAATACAGAATTTTTAGTGCCTGTTTCTAGATGTATGTGAAGTAAAACAGGATGATTTCAGCATTAATAGAAGTAACCTTTAAAATTCAGAAATGGCTGTATGTTGGTTTGCATAGCTTTGAGATAAACTACTTACAAAAGCATTTTCTAAGTAGCTTCAATAAACAGCAACGGTTGATTAGCACCATGTATTTTCTATAGCCATGATGGCGAACCTGTAGGTGGCATGCGTAGCCATATCAGTGGGCACGTGAGCTCAGCTCCAGCGTGCACGTGTGTGCTGGCCAACTGATTTTTGGGCCTTCTGGGCCCACCAGAAGTAGGGAAACATGCTGTTTCCTGCCTCCGGAGGACTTTGGGATGGTGGTGGGGAAGGCCCATATTTTGCTGTCCCCAGCCTCCAGAGACTCTCTAGGAGTCTGGGGAGGGTGAAAACGGCCTCCCAACCCCCACCCCCCCGGAGGCCAGAAACAGCCCGTTTGCCAAATTCTGGTGGGACCGGACGGGACTTCTCCCTCTCCAGACTCCTAGAAAGGCTCTGGAGCCAGGTGAGAGAGAAAAAGGGCCTACCGGCCCATCGCTTGCCAGGAGCGGCGGCAGTGGGGGGCGTTGCATGTATAAGGTGCATAGAATTATGGGTGTGGGCACATGCGCGAGCCCCCCCCCCTTCCTGGCACACAATGGCAAAAATTTTAGCCATCACTATTCTATAGGGTAGAGCAAAGAAGAAAGATTGGCTACTGCTATAGGGAACACATAAGCACAGAATCTGCTTAAGTAATCATTATCTTCATGTATTGATCTTATCTCTTCCCCTCCCGCAGCAGCAGTGGCATATCGCTTGTGAATTTACAGCATTTTCTAAAGAATTGAATTTGTGCTGGCCTAACAGTGTTAATCCTGAACAGCAAGCAAATTTTTTGTTTGAGATGAACTATCTAAAAACATTTAATATGTGGTTCCATTCAGACAATTAATTCATTGTAAAGTTAAACCAGTGTAGAAAGGGCGAGAGCAAGTACCAAACGCTTGTCTTGTTTAAACTTGAACAAGATTCCTGAAAGTCCTTTTACAGAAGTAACTGATGTCAGTAGAAGCTGATGGATTAGCAAAAGCATACACACCTTGAATGTTTCAGCAGAACAATATTATAACAATTAAGTTTAGCAAGGCTGGGGGATGAGAGATATGGATTGATATGGGAGAACAATAGTTCGGGTCAAAAATTTAAAAGGGGCAACATTAATGGTTAGAAAGTTACTTCATGTAATGGCTAAAGAAGTAATTTACTTGATGTGTGCTTTTCCTGGCAATTCAGTATATGTGCAAATAAGTGCAGTCATTATTGTTCAAAATAAGTATTGGATGATAGATATACAATATTTGGCAGATGTTACAGTAACTGTCAATTGGAAGTCAAGCACAGGGCTCTTATAAGTTTGCAACATAGTAAACCATCAAATGTGATACTTTTAAATCAAAATGTAGCTTTGATTATGCTTTAATATGTTATTTTTTCCGCTAAAATACTAATAATGTCTTATACTATAATGTGAATTCAAATACTGTGACTTAGCATAACAGGGCAATCTAACAATTGTTTTTTTCAGAGAGCTTTTATTCTTATGCTATCCCTCTTTGTAAAACACCATCTCTACAGTATTAGTTCAGAATTGACCCAAATTAAAATGTTTATTTATCTGGCCTTTTAGATGTTTGGTTTTTCTTTTTCTTTATTTTTGCCTTTTAATTTGTCTTAAGGTTGTAATTCTAGTTTATTGTACTACAGGATTATTTTACTATTTTTAACATTGTTTCTATTCTACTCTATAATTCTTTAAAATATATGTATATACCCAGACTTTAGCATAGTTCTATAACTTTATTAAAATAAACAATAGCTATTCAAAACTCAAACCAAAGAATTTATTTTTTAGATTTTTATTAGGGAATGGTGCATTTAAAATACAGTCTTATGCATTAGAATGGATCAGCCACATTGGATCTGTATTTAATTTACGAGAATCAGAATAGATAAATAATGTAATAGTTAAATTGTTGGACATGCACTGAGAAGATTCAGGTTCTAGTTCATCCTCATCTAAAGAAGGTCACTGATGACTTTGAACAACCATTCTCTCGTATGATTTTTGTTTGGGGGTGGACAAGACAGTGCACTGTGTATACAACCTTAAGCAAAGGCAGGATATAGCAAAAAATCTGCCTACAGTTACACTTAATTCAAATGATCTCACTGGCTGTCTTGGGTCAGCCATGCATTCCCAGTGGAATCTATCTCAGTAGAATGTTATGAGCAAAAACAGGGGGAGGTACAGTTGTGTTATATATGTCACCTTGAGTTCCTAAATGAAAGGCAGGATTATGTAAATAAATATGCCTGGGATTTGCCTGCTAGACTTGCTGAATTCAATGGGTATCATTTGGTATGTGCTGTGTATGTGATTATAGCCTGCCTTTTATACTTTACTGTGTACTGTTTTGAGTATCCCAATCATATCTTATTATATTTGCATATATACAGACACATTAAATCCACCTGACTTCAGTAGATTGTATATTATACAGACATGTAACATATATAATCAACCCCAAGACTTTTCTAGGATTGTATAGCTTTGAAAACATGAGCAGTCATGCCTACGCATTATCTTTCAGATAAGATCATCTTAAGAAACTGACCTTAAATGCCCACTTTAGTATAAGGAGAAAGTTCTATATTTAGAAATCCATGAGTATTACTGAAAGCAGCAGCGGTATCAGATGGAGCAATTACATTCTTAACAACACTTGAAAATATTATTGACTCACCTCATGTGATTTTATTATGTCAAAAAGATTACTGCAAATACTTTTGACACAGTGTCTTAATCTTCTGAAAGAGTATTTTTTTCATTGTTTCAATCACGTTTGACCACTTAATAGGCAATGAACTCTGACAGGATTAATGAATCTTGAGTCTATGTTAGCTTGAATTCTAATCTTTATGATTAATTAAGGATCTGAAGCAGTGAGCTTGCAAAGCCTGAGCTTCTTACAATGTGTGTTACAGGGGAATCCAAGATTTAGTATAAAGTCTTCGTTTACTATAACTTTCCAGAGTATTATATATCAGTATTTAACTATTATAACTCAAGTTTCAAATAATTATATATTGTATTTTTCTAAACTTTCCTGTAAGCACAGTTGTACACTATTAATGATAATTGGATCATAATTTTGACAAAATTATGCTTCCTATCGCAGCAGAATAACCAGTAATTTACCATTTATCAAGAATAATCTGACTACATGTAAAATTTTATTTCATGTTCCAGTAAAAATCATAGAACATGCAAACCATATTTAAAGCTAGCAATGCTGGACTAGATTTGATTACAGTATTTGTGCTACTTGCAATCTCTTGAAAATTTACTTAGATAAGTTTTACCATTGTTTAAACTAACTCCAGTTTGGCCTTGTTCAAAGAATATATCAAGCAATGATTCTGACACAGCATCAAAGGAAGATGGGAAAGGAACATTCACAAATGTGGTTAAGCAGATTTTTGTTAATAAGAAAAATTCATACAGCCTTTATTTTCTGTTGACACAAATACATTTCAGTCTTTTAATGTCTTGTTTGAAATAATTGACAAAGAAGTAATATATTTTCACCAAGCTAGCAAACACAGAAACATTATTTAACTTGTATTCTCTTAAGCACATATTAATGACATGTTTTATGATAAATGCCCAGAGTTTTAGCTTTTTTACATAATTACATAATTGAAAAATCTTTCCTCCTTTTTTTCTTTTCTAGGTCCATTTTGAATATTTGTCGCAGCGAGTATACAAGTAAAATGGGCGTCAAAACGTTTACCCACAGTTCCCCAGCTCACAGCCAGGAGATGCTTGGAAAGTTGAACATGCTACGTAATGATGGACATTTCTGTGACATCACCATTCGTGTCCAAGATAAAATCTTCAGAGCACACAAGGTAGTCCTGGCAGCGTGCAGTGATTTCTTCCGTTCCAAATTGGTTGGCCAAGCAGAAGATGATAGCCAGAGTGTACTTGACTTGCATCACGTGACCGTGACTGGCTTTTTGCCTCTTCTGGAATACGCCTACACGGCAACATTGTCTATTAACACTGAAAACATTATTGACGTCTTGGCTGCTGCTAGCTATATGCAGATGTTCAGTGTGGCTAGCACCTGTTCTGAGTTTATGAAGTCAAGTATTTTATGGAACACCCCCAATAGTCAGCAAGAAAAGGTGCTAGATACAGGCCAGGAAAACAGCGCAAACTGCAATTTTACATCACGGGATGGCAGTCTTTCCCCAGTTTCCTCGGAATGCAGCGTGGTAGAAAGAACCATTCCTGTCTGCAGAGAATCACGACGGAAGCGTAAAAGTTATATTGTAATGTCCCCAGAAAGTCCACTTAAATGTAACACCCAGACGAACTCCCCACAAGTTTTGACTACTTCAGCTTCCTTCGCAGAGAGTAGAAGTCATCCTGTAGACTCTTCCTTAGCTTTTCCTTGGACTTTCCCTTTTGGAATTGACCGAAGACTCCAGTCAGAAAAAGTGAAACAAGTAGAAAATTCTCGGACTCTAGAAGTACCTGGTCCGTCTGAAGCATCTAGAAGAATTTCTGATTATATGACGTGTGAGAGCACAAAAACCAGCTCACCCCTGGTGATTGAAGAAGATGTGCGTGTAAAAGTTGAAAGGTTGAGTGATGAAGAAGTACATGAGGAAGTATCTCAGCCTGTTAGCGCATCCCAAAGTTCTTTGAGTGACCAGCAGACGGTCCCTGGAAGTGAACAAGTTCAGGAGGATCTTTTGATCAGTCCGCAGTCATCTTCTATAGGTAGAATCACTTAAATCTATGTGTGTTTCATTGTTTCCTTAGACCCTGAGTTTTTTTATGTTCATTTTGAGCTTACAAGTGGTTCACAAGAAATACCAGTACCGTATCTTGTAAAAGTTGTATAAAGATGGCCGTTTCCACTGTATTTCAAACAAAATGATTTGTCAAATTCATGTAGTCCAGAAGTGTTGAATCTCCTTTCTTGCAATTTTAAATTTTATTTGCCGTGCACAGAAATAATTGCTTTTGATTTGTGATATATTAAACGTTTTCCACAAGCCATTTTAGATACTTTCTGTAGAAAATAGTTAAAAGTATTTAAACTAAACCAATCTACACTAGACATTCTATTGAGTCAGTGGGCCTTATTTCTTGGCGAGTTATTATACTTTGCACAGCAAGGCATAGAGATTCTTCTGTTTTGAAACTTCCAAGAAAACACCTAAATCAAAGAGGTTCAGTTTCATTGCTGCTTCGAGGAAGCAGGAAATAGTTGTAGTGGCAATGCCTCAGTATAATTATATTGCTGTTTTTTGCATCATATTTTTAATAGCTGTTATGTTAACAATGAATATTGGCCACGTTCAAGTTAAATTGTTTTGTCTTTTTTTTTTTTTTTTGAGTGAGCAGTTGTGAATTTTTGAATGGAAGAAAAACAAAGGTGAATGTTTTTTACAGTATCATTAGATACTGTATATCTAAACTGCCAGAAATGTGAAAGTGTGGTTTGTCAATTAATAAGGCAAAAATTATTTTCTTGCAGCCCTTGGAAGAAAGATAGTTTACCACACTAATGTAATCTAATCCATACTATTCAGCACATGGAAACAGGAGTTCAGGAAATAAATTTCCAGTGATTCATTATTGGAGCAGTGTAATATAGACTTAATTATGTGAAATAAGGACAAGGCCTTTTTAATGACTTGCCAAGGAGACAAACTGCTAAAATAAGTTACTAAGATGGAAAGAATAGTCCTTAAGTTTAAGAAAACCTCCTCCCACTTAGTGGAACACTAAGGTTTCTAAACAAAAGGGCCTGTCTCGGCTTCAGCTTCCTTCTTAATTTCTACAGGTGTCTATGGTTTTGGAATGGACCTTTTAAGCAATTTTAGAAAACAAAATGGTAGTTATCTGCTGCCCAGTTTTGTGGGTGTGCCTGCATTCACAGCATTTCTCAAAATATCAAATGAACCTACCAGGCCAGAAATATTGAGCACCATGTCTTGTATAATGATTACTTATCTTCATTCAGAGAAATATTGCGGTATTTTTTTAGGTATAGTGGTCATTTCTAGAGTAGAAAAAGTGAGAAGATGCAGACAGAAATCAATTCAAGGGCAAATTTCTTTTGTTCCTGATTAAAAACACCAATTTCCATCATTGCTTTGTGATTTACAATAAATCAGAAAGTGTTCGCCAAATAATTAAAACAATTCAGATAGAATATAATGCACAATATTTTAATGGAGCACATTTATAAAACCAAAACAATTTTTGGTGGTTTCCATTTTGTTTTATTTATACGTAATACAAGTAATAACTTATAAATAATAAATATTTGATTTATTAAATCATTTTAAGTGTTGACAGTAAGTAATCCTTCAAAATCAGCACTTGGCATCACTTTAAAAAAAAAGTTGGCATATTAAGTAGAATTTCTTGTTGGGTGATTAAAAAGCACAATAACCAGCTTCTTGAAGTTTTTTTCTCTTAAACCTCAGTGCATTAATAAACTATACAAAGGAGGAAATCGACTGCAGAAATTCATCTATGGAGCTCAGTCATAGCTTTTTAAATGAAGATAATTTGTTAAGCAAAAGCTTAGAACAATGTTATCACAGTAAATAAAAACCTTCCAAACGCTTTTTATCAACAGAAACATTTTTTGATTTGTAAACAAAGATTATTTAATAGACTGGTATTGTTGAATGTAGTTTACAAACACTTTGTATGGTAAAACTAATACTTTGGGATATCAAAGTAAGGAAATCAGGCATGTATTTCAAGTGTGTTTACCCAAATATCGTTCCTTATCAAAAGACTATCTCACTAAACATCTCAAACCAGCCATGTTTGTTACTGTTTTTTTTTTAAAAATCCATATAGTAAGTGGACCATCGGTGTTGATTAAAAATCCAAGACATTTGGCATTTTTGTGTTATATAGGTAGCGGGGTGAACAAAATGTCACTGCGCATCTTTCCTGATCAGTTTGGCAGAACATGTGCAAAAATAATGCAAGCTTTGGCCATTGCATAGGGATGCCAAGTGAATTTTCTCATTTGCATGAAGATCAAAGGGAGCAATGGGGTTTCAGCTGCAAAACTATCAATACAGAGCTGGGACAAACAACATGTTTGATTTTCTTGCTCCTTTGTTCGTAATAATGCTTTGTATTATTCTGTCTGAAGATGCAGGAACTTAAAAGCAGTATGAGTGTTGACAGTTTTCTGGGACAAATAGTTTTAGACAAGTTGCTGGTTGCATAAAAAAAAAAAAAGGCTCATTGATGAAAAGAACTCCTTTGTCAGCAGTAGTTTAGATATAGTCAAAAAGTAGCTGCAGTAAAAATTTAGCATCCCCAGTTTGTTTTTCCCCCACTTCTGATCCTTTTAGGGATGCTCTTCCATGGGGATTTGGTTTATATTCAATTTTTTGTAGGACGTTTGAGCCTTTTTTTTTTTATTGATGCTTAAAAATATTTCAAATGCTACATTTATTAGAGAAGAAAAGAGTGATTGGGCTTGCTTTGCTCCACAGCATGGATACATGAACAGAAAAAAAATCACCCATTTTAGCCATCACTAAGATGCACTTTATCTTCATTATATTACATGAAATGGAATGCCTTTACCAATATAACTTCTAGATCGTTATTTGTTTGGATGTCTTAATTTCTCCACCAGCATTTAGCAGGTCAGGTTTTATGGTTTGAAAGTACATCTCCATCCTCATTCCCTTGCAGCATATTGTGTTGGCATCTCATTTACACATAATTAAAGGTCATATGATAAGACTTTATAAATACTGTTTTGAGTGCAACTGGAGATATACGCACACCGTCTAATCATTTCCAATTAGCTTTGACAGTACTCTTAATATTTAAAATATAATATGCCAACATATGCCTTATGCTATAAGGCTTTTGATCCATGTAGCAACAGCTAGATGAATTTCAGAAAAGCTAAGCAAAGTCAAACCATGAATCATGAAGTCAATGAATTGAACCGCCAGAAAATTCAAGGCTATACTGAGAGGTTTAAAAAAAAAATCCTGGAGGAGAGTATTCTTGGTAATAGAAATTAAATGGTCTTGATGTGTAGTGATCAGGATTCAGATTCGGCTCAAGGAAGCCTTTTCTTCTTTTTTAAAAATCTAAAATAATCTGCTGTAACCAGCAGTAGCTTCTGGCACAAGGATCCTTCCAATTGTGTGCCTTTGACAATCCTTTAAATGAAGGCGCCTGGAACTGGAACCCACAATCATGTTTTGGAGACATTTGTTCCGTTACTGAACAATGGTCCTTTCTTTCCCTCATTGTTTTCTAAAGCAGTCAGATATTGAAGGAGAACAACGGCCTATTACAGTTAAACAGAAGTCAGTGCCTTAAATTGATGCTAGTTTCTTTTTCGTAGTTGTCAAACACTAAAAACAATATTTCCAGCCCTAATGGTTTTTCAGTGTCATACTGGAAACCTATACCTACAGAATTCTGTAAATATCCAGGTCGCCACAGCTTTCAATTTTTAAACACAGTTAAACACAAGTTACTTTAGCAATTCCAAACAGTGTAACTAGCCTCACATTGACCATGATTGTATTGACTCAGAAATAAATTCCAATGAATGAAATGGGACTTCTAGTTCTGTTTGTAGCCATGAGTTGATAACAAATCAAGTCCTGATTCCTTAGAAATAGTGTCTGAGCTGTCTCTCCTAGAAAACTGGATGCATGTGGCTTAAGCTATCGCACACTCAGAATCCAAAATAGGAATCTCCTTTGGAATTTGTTTCCAGTAAATGACATGCACAGTAAAAAAAGACCTCCTAGGCTTTACAGGTAGTCCTCGACATACGACAGATTGTTTAGTGACCGTTCAAGTTAACGACACTGAAAAATGGGACTTACGACCGTTTTTCACCGTTACAACCTTTGCAGCACCCCAGTGGTCACATGATCAGAATTCAGATGCTTGGCAACTGGTTATTTATGACTCTTGCTGTGTTCCAAGATCATGTGATCCCCTTTTGACAAAGCAAAGTCATTGAGGCAGCCAGATTCACTTAATCAGGTTACTCACTAATCAAGTGCGGCCATTCACTTAACAACTGTGGCAAGATAGGTTGTAAAATGGGGCAAAACTCACTTAACAAATGTTTCATTTAACGACAGAAATTTTGGGCTCAATTGTCATAAGTCGAGGACTACCTGTACAATATTGAGGGAGTAATAATCCCACCACATTTAGCAAATCTTCCTCCGTCACCTTTTCACCATTCCCGGTGATACAAGTTTTGAAATGGCTTCAGTACAGATGAGTGGAAACACAATACTAATGAATGATGCACATTTAACTGACAGCAAATCCTCGTGTTTTCCATTAATTTTGCTTTAGATACACACTACTTCCGTTAGGGCTCTTTCGGATGTACTGAGCTATAAGCAGCACAAATGTGGCACCAATACTTGGGAAAAGTTATGACGAATGTGAGCTTTGCAATTATTTGTTTCTGCCTCTTTCCACTGTACTGTTGAGCCTGTTTTACGTCCTTCCCTGGGCATTGTTTAAACAATAAACTGGCTTTTTAATCACAGTCCTGTCTCCACTTAATGTGTATCTAAGCCTTCTTCCAATTGAAAAATATCCTGAATCCAAATAGGCCAAATTGATTAAAATTGGCTCTTTATAAATTAGGCAGAGTGCTTTACATCGTTATTCTATTGGGTTATAATGGAATTCTTAAATTTGGCAGCAAGATAACTTGTGAGGAGGATGTGGAAAAAACAACACATTACTATGGTTCCATTAAATTGTAACTTAATGTGTATGGTTTATTTAACTGCCTCTAGGTTCAATAGATGAAGGTGTCACTGAAGGATTGCCAACACTCCAGAGTACTTCTGGTGGGAATATCCATGTGGAAGATGATGACCGGTACGTATAAATATAGTACACAAAGCATTCTGCAGAACAGCCTTCTTCCTTTTGTCTCTTATTATGGTTCCTAGAACTTCCAGCCAGTAGAGTAATTGGCCTTGCTACCAAGCGTTGCAATATCCCATGACCTATGGACAGTGTCAGGCTGGTTGAAAGTAATGTAGACTACCTGAACTAGATCCTTGTAGATAGATTGCTGTGTTAAGTCATCTAACATGGTGACAAACTTGACGGATCTCCTTTGAATTCAACCATCCCTAGAAAAATGCATGATTTTCTAAACAAGTGGAATTCATAGCCAGTAGCCAGTAAGGAGATCAAAGACATGAAGTTCATGAACACAAGCTCCAATGTTCACCATCCACACTGCCTGTCACCAGGCTAAGCAGAACAAGGAATTCTTATTCTGCTGGGATGCTACTTAGACATAGAATTTCCTGGGTGACCCTGAGGCAGTCACTGTTTCTGATAAACTAGTTTCCAAGAAAAAATAATATTTGTAGCTCAGGGTTGAACTGTGGGGTCCTTGAGGGTCTCTGAGTTTGGTTCTTTTCTTACAGGCATTGAAGAAAACAAACTCCAGGGAACATCAAGCACCCCACAATCTAACTTCCTTTTCATGTAGATGTTCGGTTTTTATTTATACACCATGGTGGGCTTGCAATATAACAAATACATAGTTGCAGAGTGGTTAAAGTGGGAATTAGCAGAACAGAGTAAATCTGGGCCTTTATGTAGTCCACATTAGGGACATACTTTCAATCAAGTACCATACCCACTTTTTAAAAATACAAGTGAATATCTACCAAAAAGATTCGGAGGTAGAAGAAGTTTAACATGTTAAAAAGATTTGATGTGGCCAATAAATGGTTTTTTTTTTAAAAAAGCAAAAGCATAACACTTGCACAGGACCTGGATTGTTTAAACAGCCTTATCTGGAATAGATATGACTGTATAACATTATGCGCCCACAAAAGATTTCTGACCTTTTCAAATGTACACCAGTTTAATATCATTCAAGTATCAGCTGTTGAAATGATTATTATAACTAGTATTTTATACCAGGTTCACTGTGATGGTATTTTAATCGCAACTCTTTATTTTCATAACACTGGCCCATCTCTTTCCTCAAGACTTCCACTATGTTTAAATTACCTTTTTCAATCAGTCAGAATTCAGTCTTTTAATACGGGTTAGTAAAGTTCGTTTTTGTTGTATTATTATCTGTTCGCAAAAAGGAAAAGTCACAACTTACTGATGTTGGCCTTCGTACACATTAAGTTCTTCCCAAGAACGTAGGATGTCATAGGTATCGGTGTAGTGTGTGAGTCCAAGCAGTGTGGCCTTTTGCAAGTAACAGATGGAAAATTTGTCAGTGCACAGATTTTCTAAATGCCATCCAAGATTTCTTGGTACCGTATCCAGTGTAACCCCTGGAATCACCGTGGCTACCATAATCTTTCAACCATGTTTCAGAACTTGATACTTTGTCATCTCTAATTCTTTGTCTTTGATCCTAACGTCATCATTATTGTCTTTTTGGAATACATGTGTGTTGTATTTTGTACAGCTGACTTTTTTCTTCTTGGTCTGCTACTAAAAGAGTTCTTATTTGCTTCTTCAGACTGGAGAATGTCCAATACCCTTACCAGCTCTATATTGCTCCTACAACCAGTAGCACAGAGAGACCTAGCCCAAATGGTCCTGACAGACCTTTTCAATGTCCAACTTGTGGTGTTCGATTCACCCGAATTCAGAACTTAAAACAGCACATGCTCATCCACTCAGGTAAGGATATCTCTTGGTCCACTTCCCAAAGGTATAGTTTGAACAGGAGTCTTTGGAGGTAGTCCTCATTTAGCAACTGCCTCATTCAGTGGCTCATTCAGTTCACGGCTCTGTAAAGTCAGACTGTAAGCACAGTTACACTTTCACTTCGTTGCACTTTCACCTCTTTGCTTAACAACTGGGTTGCCTGTCCCAGTTGTAGTTGTTAAATGAGGACTACTTGAATGTTTTGAAGCAATGTATGGCTCCTTACTGCAAGAATGCAATAAAATGGAAGAAGAAATCAGCTTTGATTTCTGGAAGTCTGAAAATTTAGATTGGAAAGCAGAATGTTTCAAATGAGTTTTTTTCTAGATATAAAAACATGGTAACAAATACAGCAGACCTGGATTTAACCTTTATGTGTTTCTCTTATTGTGTTAAATCATGACTTCATGCAATATAGGAAGAATGTTTTACATAAATATAAGATTTTCTCCTCTTTAAAAATTATAAAGGAGATATGTTTTTAATACAGATGAGTGAATAATCGTTCCAGATAAATATGCCATATCTCCCCTAATAGGCTTCTGTATGTTCCTCAGATTTATGCCTCATTCTTTTATTTTTAATCATTAACAAACTTTTAATGTATTTCTTGACTTTGCTTCATGCATCACTCCATTTGTGACAACTCTGAGTCGTTTACAAACCCCTGACCCAAGTCGGAATAAAATTAAGAAAACTCATTAAACCACAAACTACAACCAATAGGATGCACCACTGCTGGGCTTAACATGTTTTCATCTATTCTTGTGCTGAACAGATGTGCTTTCTCGTATGTAATAATAAATAAACTTTGTCTTAATTGATACTCAGTTCAAAGATTTAAATACTGTGTTTCCCCAAAAATAGAATAGAATAGAATAGAATAGAATTTTATTGGCCAAGTGTGATTGGACACACAAGGAATTTGTCTTGGTGCATATGCTCTCAGTGTACATATGTCAGTGTACATATGACCCTGTCTTATTTTTTTTAACCCTGAAATAAGCGCTTGGCCTTATTTTCTGAGAAGTCTCATTATTTTGGGGTGCATGGAGCAAGACGGGACTCCCCTTGCCGTCTTACCTGATTTCCAGCTCTGTCCCCCTAACCCTAACTATAGGAAATGGCGGGAACCGACTGAGCATGCGGTTAAATATTTTCGGGGCTGGCTTATTTTCAGGGGAGGGCTTATTTTCGGGGAAACACGGTACTTAGTTTTGGGGAAGTGGCATCCACTGCATGAAAGTTTTGACCGAATTATCCTTTTGTTTTTAGAAGTTTACACGCCGCCTCGATGTAAATAGGGCCGGAAATGTTATTCCCGATGCTTTCCAGTGGTGGGTGATTTTCCGCTTCTTCTTCCCGCAGGCATTAAACCATTTCAGTGCGACCGCTGTGGGAAAAAGTTCACCCGGGCTTACTCGCTAAAGATGCATCGCCTGAAGCACGAAGGTAAACGCTGTTTCCGGTGCCAGATATGTAGTGCCACTTTCACTTCCTTCGGGGAATATAAACACCACATGCGGGTTTCCCGGCACATTATCCGCAAGCCTCGGATTTACGAGTGCAAAACATGTGGCGCCATGTTCACCAACTCTGGAAATTTAATCGTTCATCTGAGGAGTCTGAACCATGAAGCGTCAGAGCTAGCAAACTACTTCCAGAGCAGGTGAGGTGCACAAAAAGAAAAAGAAAAACTGTTAGGGCAACGTACCTTTTTTTTTTTTTTTAATTTCCCCCTAAACCCTCTTTTGTATAGGCAGTCCTCGACTTAACAACCATTCGCTTAGCGACCAAAGTTACCACAGCATTGGAAAAAGTGACTTACGGTTAGTCCTCGTACTTAGGACCGTTGCAGCATCCCCAGGGTCACGTGATCAAAATTGACATTCGATACTTGACATTCGGCATGTATTTACAATAGGTCGTACCACTGGGGGGGGGGTGTCAGGTGATCACCATTTGCAACCTTCCCAGTTGACGTCTGACAAGCAAAGTCAACGGGGGGGGTGGGAGCCAGATTTGCTTAACGACGGTGTGATTCACTTAACAGCTGCAGTGGTTTGCATAACAAACATGGGGAAAAGGTCATAAAATCCGGCGTGACTCAATAAACAGCCACCTTGCTCCTAACAAAGGCAAATTCTGCCCCCAATTGTGATTGTAAGTCAAGGACTACCTGTACTATTTCACCGCAACCTGTAGTATCCTTTTCTGTCAGGTTGCCAGGTTTATTGCGGTCCCGGGCAGAACTCTTTTAAGTCTTATCCATCGTGGCATCCTCAAGTTGTACTGGGTTCCATTTTGTGTAATCTGCTGCCAACTTGGTTAAGGCCATTTGGTCAGAAACTAAAATGAGCCCAGCACATTTAAAAAATCCCATGT
The DNA here is from genome assembly GCF_028640845.1 of Ahaetulla prasina. Lineage (NCBI taxonomy): Eukaryota > Metazoa > Chordata > Lepidosauria > Squamata > Colubridae > Ahaetulla > Ahaetulla prasina. Next base: position 19,140,940 of record NC_080547.1, read on the forward strand.
TGCTATTGTGGCCCTGCCGTGTGTCAGTGTTTTGAACTATCACATTTATCTGCCAGTGTAGACACGGATTTCAATCAAACAACTAAGCTGCTTTTAGATTGCTTTGCATTAATACCTTATTTTCCTATCGAGCTGAAATTTTCCTATCGAGCCTGGCAATAATCTTCCTTTTTCGCTTTTCTTTTCTCAATTGCTCTATAATAACTGTATCCAAAAGCAATGAAGCGGCCAAAGTATAGTTTGAAAAGCCTACTTATCCTTAAATCCTACTTGACGGAGGAGAATGAAATGCAGCTAAACTGAAATAGGTAGTCAGACCAGTTTTGGGAAAAAAGAGCACCACCAATATTGACCTTTGGCTTAATGGGGGCACCAATGTTGGCTCCTTTGGAAACAGAACCTTAAAATTGCTTTAATTTACCTGGACTATGCTCAGTAGAATGGAAAAGCCCACCAATCATAGAAAAGTTTCCTTTGCCCGTTTTAAATTTATCAGCCTTGTGTTAAATTGCCACCCAACCTTAAATTTATTCTTTTGTGAAGGAGGCTTTTGGTTGGTTGGTCCAGAAGCTTTAAAATTGTTTATACCTGTGATTTCCTGAAAATAAGACCCTGCCTTATATACACCGTATTTTTCGGAAAATAAGATGCACCTTTTTCCCCCCAAAAAGAGGGTGAAAATCTGGGTGCGTCTTATATTCCGAATGTAGCCCAGCCCAGCTTCTCAAAAGGAGGTTTCAGAGGCTGAAAAAAGCATCAGAAATGGAGCTTCAGAAAAAGAAGCCCCAAACGCAGCTTCAGAAAAAAAGCCCCAAATGGAGCTTCAGAAAAGAAGCTCCCAAACAGAGCTTCAGAGGCAGAAAAAAGTTTTTTCTGAAACAGAGTTTCAGAGGCAGGGAAAAAAAGCAAGGCACAGAGCTCCCAACCAAGGAGCCTGTTGCTAAAATTCACCTCTGGGAACAGCTGATTGGGGGGTATTCCGGGAGGCCAATTCACCTGCCAATCAGCTTTTTTCTTATTTTCCTCCCCAAAAACTAAGGTGCATCTTATATTCCAGTGCGTCTTATACTCTGAAAAATACGGTATATATTTTTCTTGCCACCAAAAAAAGACACCAGGTCTTATTTTCAGGGGGGAATATCGTCCAGTGACTCACCCCACTTGCACGCCTCACTCCTGAACCTCTTCCTCCGGCAAAGTCAGCAAGGCTTTCCTGAAAGCCTCTGTAGCCGATAACAGAGCTCTGGATCCGGAGCTCCATTATCAGCTACAAAGGCCTTCAGGAAAGCCTTGCTGACAGAAGAAATGGGCCGAGGTGTGCAAGGCCTGGCTGCAGTTATCCAAAGGTAAGTAGTAGGGCAGCTCCACCCACCCACCCTCATCCCCACCCTAGCTTAATTTTTACCTGTGCACCCTGGAATGGGTGAGGTCTTAATTAGGGCTTATTTGGGGGATAGGGCTTATATTGGGCACACGTGTAAAAATCAAGTTAGGACATTCGCTGGGGGTAGGTTGTATTTTTGAGAAAGCATGGTATATACCAAGGGCGCTCAAACCTTGGCAACTTTTAAGACTTGTGGACTTCAACTCCCAGAATTCTTCAGCCAGCAAAGCTTAAAGTCTTAAAGTTGTCAAGGTTGGAGACCCCTGGTATATACCATGTAAATCTAAACAGGCACCACAATGCTAGGTTGTGCTTTTGTTTAAATCAGGCAGTTCTCATTTCTAGGCAAAGTAGATATCCTTCAGCTTAGCTGTAATGCTGCAGTTAGTATCAACCCGTGTCTTGCTAACCTCTTCCCAACTTTTCACCCCCTTTTCAGTGACTTCCTAGTACCAGACTACTTAAACCAAGAACATGAAGAGACTCTTGGCCAGTACGAGCTAGGAGAGCATGGATTTGAAAGCAGCTCTTCTGTCCAAATGCCGGTTATTTCGCAGGTCTCATCGACGCAGAATTGCGAAAGCACTTTCCCATTGGGGCCTCTGGGTGGGCTGTTAGAAAAGGAAGAAGACCTGCCGGAGCAGCCAAAAACCATCTCAAGCGCCGAGGCCGGCCGAGAGGAGCTCCCGAAGGCCGGCCTCTCGTCTATCACTATCGAATAAGTCAAAAAAAAGTTTGGTTTCGGGTTTTTTTGTCTTTTTGGAAAGTGCCTGTGTTTTGGTCTTGTACATTTTAATTTAATTTTCAGGAGGTGGGGGGGGGCGAGTGAATGTACCCCTTTCCATTTGATAAGCTATGCTGTTAAAAGCTCTAAACTGCAACAAATGTTACACTATTCTTCACACCTTAAACGGTCCCTTTGTACGGAAGCATTTGAAAATGCAGAGGAAAGAGTTGGTCAGAATAAGACGGTTAAATTCGAAGAGCAGCCAAGCACACACCAAGTGTCAAATTAGGCCTAATAACTTTTGGCATTGGTTTGCCACCCTAATTTCACAATACCTCCCATTAAGGAAAAAGGTATTGATGGCTGTTGAAATTTGTTTTGACTACAGTATCCAGTTCAAACAATTAAATAACTAATGTCGTAGATGTTTGATTTTTTTTTCTTTTGTTTTTAGTTAGAAGGAATCACTTCTAGTCTTTGAGTTCTGTAGCAAGCACATTGTTAAAACCAGATGATTCATCATCGGCTTTGGCAAAACGGGTGGGGTGGAGTTACGGTCACCTGTGCTGGCCATGCCCTTTTTAGAATCTTCTCATGCAAATGGCCTTAATGCAAAAACTTCATTTTCAGAAGTCGAGCCGTCAAGAAATCCTGATTAACATTTAGCAAATTGGGATCCTGGGAAAGTATAATGAGAAGTGAGTTTACAAAAGTCAAAAGCGCATTGGCGCATTAATGTGCTCTTTTCAAGTTATGCCTGAATGTGTGTGCTATTTACTGCAGTTTTATTAGCCTATTCTTTTTAAGTAAAAGGAGCCATTTATTTTCCTTTAGAGGCCGAGTTTCAAATCACTGAGAGTTGTTTACAAAAGACCTGTTTGCAATGATAGAATGTTCCTATTCTGAATTGTTTATATGCCCTTGCCAAGCTGGTTTCATAAAAGCCATTACTCTGACTTCAAGCACAGGTCCAGCAAACAATCACCAAATTATTATTTTCCCCTAAAAGGATTCTAAAGGCAACAAAGGGCATTTACAGGCCAGCAATTTTGGGTTTGTTGCCAGCATCTTATTGATAAGTCTAAAAACGATATGTCATATTTTATTCCCCTCTATTTGGGTTTGTTTAAACCATCTTTATTTTTTTTTAAGGATGAGATTTACGAGGGGGACATAAATAATTCGAATTTCATGTTATCAGACTAAGAATATAATAGAACACAAATGGGGGAAATGTTTAAATAACTGTAAAAGCACTGATATTTACACAGTGGTGAATGACGTTTGTGGGAAGCTTTGGAAGTAATAGTTTCAAAGAAATTTCTTTTTTTTTAAATTAGCAAATCCACCAAATCCAAGGAGACTATTTCTTGCACTTCTCTGCAACTTCTTAAAGGGCTTGATATAATTATTAACAAAGATTAAATTTAAAGTATTTTATGAGATAGGCATAGATTTTTCTTCCAATGAATTTTAATAAAAAAATTAAGTCACTCTTCCAGATTGATAAATAAAATGTTTTTAGTAAGGGATATTGTCAGGTTGGAATATTTCAGAATATTTATTAAGTAAAATAAAATTCATATCAGGAAAGAGGACATTGGCTACACTATACATACAGTGTTTTTACTCATCTAGTAATTATTAAGCTATTTATTTTCTTCCATATATGTAGGATAAAGCTATTTAATCACACATTTCATTGAGAGAGTCGTCTTAACATCTAAATTAAAATAATACAGCTTTTTGGAGATTGGGGGAAAATAACATGACATATGTTATTTAATAACATGACATATGACATATTAACTGGGTTCCAAGCAAAATAGATGAATGTAAAATAAATACAATAAATATTAAGAAAGAGTTGCAAATTGGTTACCTCAGATCTAAACAGCATAGGAAGCAAATCGGTTTAATACAGACTTTACAAACAGTCTAGCAAGAATTATGAGGTTATCTAACCTTGATCCACAGAGACCTTTTTGGACCTACACAGTGCATTTTAGCGCCTACGAGATCAGTAATGGGGAGCAATTTGCTAGTGCAGGTTGTATATTTGGTATATGCTCAGGCACATGATGTATATTTACATTTCAAAAATTTGAGCGCTTTTTGAAAATAACACCAAAACAAGGTTGGCTTCCTGAAATGTAAAAGGTACATTTTACCTTACAGAAAGGTAAACATTTGTGGAATTCCTGTGCTATCATGTTGTATTATAGCACACACAATAATTCCATATCCTGATATATTTTCAGGATTTTACAAAGCTCTGATCCAACTGGGGATTGGTTCACTTTTCTCTTGCGCTCAAAGTGAAACCTCTCCTTACATAAGTATTTCCGATTTGCAGAGCTACTTGTCGTTGAACAAAGTCATTTTTTCAAGTTTTCCCCCTTCGACTCGACATGTGAAGAAGGTAGCCAGAATAACAGACATGCTTTAGCGAGCAGCGGTCAAAGTGTAGCACACAACAAGGAAAGTATTCAGAGTCTAAAAGCAGAAGGGTATCAAGTCTTCAGCAACGCACACGTTTAACTTGAAAATATAAACCCTGCTCTATGCACAGCCTATTTTAAGTAAGCAGCGTGGCAAACTGTTCCCGACTCACGGAGCACCCATGGGAGTCTTGTTTAGGCCCTGAACATTTGGATCCTGGCCAGCAGTGGCAGCAAATTATGTTCCTTTTGTTAGCAACAAGGCCCTGGGGTCAGTTTATTATGGGTGGTTCTCCCCCTTCCATTCCAATTTGAATTTTCAAGGAGAACCTCTGCACCCTGTCAAGATATCGCTACTGTCTTCCTTGTAGAGAACGATTCGTATAACAGCTTCCAAATGGCCCAGTAGTGAACTTAAAAAGCTCTCCAGATTTTCATGGAATAGAACTTGTCTCGATTTAAGCTTCCTTTTTTTCAAGATACTAAAGAGGTTGGGTTTTTTTTTCTTCTATTTGTGGACAGTGCCTGTCAATAACAGGTGATTACTAGTAAAACACATTAGTATCCATAATTTAGGCGACATGGTCCTTTAAAGTTGCTAGGATATATATATATATATGCTTGACTATTCAGGTTATCCATCTGTAGTATGGTGCTCCCAGAGTCAAACGTATGCAATTTAAGCTTTTGTACCAATGAATTGGGAGAAAGGCTTATATTCCCATGGAAAGCATCTGTTCCCAAATTCAGTTTGGAAAGAGAGAGAGATTATTTAGTCCTATTTTCTGACTTCTCCCATGGGACACAAAGAGGATAGAAAAGCATGTGCTCATGGCAGACAATTTCATATTTTCTTCAAGCTGTTATGAAATATCCATTTTTGGATTGCAAATATTCTATCACCAGCTTCTTATAACTTTTTTTTTTAATCAGTTAATCTCTTTCCTCAGACTGACCAATTTTATGCTCCCAGTTCTAATGCAAATACAACAGTTAATGTCTTTAAGAATAGTTCTAGTTTTGGCACTTATCATTTGTCTGGAAAGTGTAAATGTGAATCTTTTTTTTTTTTTTAAAGTAACCAGTGCCGGTGTAGCAAAATATATAAATATATATATTATATTTTATAAAACTATAGTCCCTAGGCCCCAGGTCCCCAAAGAGATTAAAATTGTATTTTTTTAATAATGCGAAATTTTGAATAATGGCGTTGGCCTGTTTGTTTGCTTTTCTTTTGTGGGGAGAGGGTTACTGATTTTTTTCTCACCAGCCTAAAGATGGCAGAGGGCTAAATCTGAATCCTGACATCTTAAAAGTCTACAGAACATGGCAACCAGGAGTATTTGGGTAGCATTAAATGCAAGCAAACTTTTTTCCTTTCTTGCTTGCTGCTTTTCCGCAGACGACAAGGCTTACTTGTTCAGTCACTGATCTCAGACCATGCTAAAAAATAAAAATAAAAATCCCGCTTAGGTCCTATCATACTTTGCAAGTTATCGTCGGCTGGCAAACAGGGCAGGCTGATCCATAGAATACAGTTGGTATTGTTAAAAGAGGCAATTATTTTTTAAAAATGCAAAAATGCGCCGTCTTTTTCTTTACATTCTCCATATTGTATCAACATATTCCAGCTGCTTTTTTCTGGAGTGTTTGGGGACTCCCGAAATGGATGGCACCGTTGTTTCCTTTAATATATAATGCTGCATGTTGCTGATTTATTCTAACTACATGCCCTAGAGAGTGTATTTCTTGGCCCAGCATCTGCAGGCCTGTCTTGTCTCTGGGCTGTTACAAAAACCGTAAAGGGAAGGAGATAAAGCTGTCGTTTAGAAGACTGAATCAATTCCTAAAAGGCCATTCTAGCATGTGACTTTACCTACCTTCCCCTTTAACTGTGCCAGTCCTTGTCACCAGTCACATCTCATTCAAAAAAAAAAAAAATCCCCCACTTGTCTGTGCTGACTGTAGCTAAGCTTTTTAGCATGTTGATTGACTTAATGGGAAGACAAATGTTTTGGGTTTTTTTTAAATGTTGAAATACACTTTACATTTTATATACTATATCTGGCTATTAGTATTTTTAAGGAACCCATAGTTCTTGGTGGCTATATATATATATATATATATATTTTTGTGACTTTTTGTAAACTAAAGTGCCGTTTCACTGTTACAATCATTTTTAGAGTTCTTGTAATCAATGTGAATATCATGGTTTTTTCAAGATTTGTTCTGAGCCTGTAGTGTTTGCTTTTGTGATTCTCTGTGTAATGTATATATTATGTATAGTTACCTTGTACTGAAATATTAGCTTGTTTGATATAAGATGAATATGTATTGGGTACCTTTTTTTGCTAGCCTGGTTGTTTAAACTTTAAAAAAAAAGCCTTCAAAATTTTAAAAAAGCGATTGATCCCATTATAAGACAAAAATGGAACAGAAAGAAAAACTAGTTTTGAGTGTCTTTGGATAGAAACACAATGCTAAGATTTTTCATTAAAACATTAATGTTTTACGGAGTAAGTATTTCTGTCCTGCAGCATTATTTCGTCGTCATGTCACAGCTGATTTTCAGTAACAAAAAGACGTACCTAGACTTCCTATAAGGCTGGAAAATTGTATGCCATTAAGGCCAGCCTGTCATTGTACTAAGTCAGTGTTTCAACTTTGTAATGTTTAATAATAATAATAATAATAATAATAATAATAATAATAATATCAGAGTTGGAAGGGACCTTGGAGGTCTTCTAGTCCAACCCCCTGCCCAGGCAGGAAACCCTACACCATTTCAGACAAATGGCTATCCAAAAATTAAAAATTTCCAGTGTTGGAGCATTTACACAGGCAAGTTGTTCCACTGATTAATTGTTCTAACTGTCAGGAAATTTCTCCTTATTTCTAAGTTGCTTCTCTCCTTGATTAGTTTCCACCCATTGCTTCTTGTTCTACCCTCAGGTGCTTTGGAGAATAGTTTGACTCCCTCTTCTTTGTGGCAACCCCTGAGATATTGGAACACTGCTATCATGTCTCCCCTAGTCCTTCTTTTCATTAAACTATGAATGCAACCAATCTCAACTTTGGCAATTTTAAGATGTGCAAACCAACTCCCAGAATTCCCCAGCCAGCATGTTGTTGCCAAGGTTGAAAAACACTAAACTCCTGGCTGAGCGAGTTTTCAGGGTGAATAGAAAAAGAAATTACATATATAAAGTAAGACCTTAAAAAAGCAAATTTGTTTTCTGCTTCCTCTACAGACTGTTTGGAATGCTTCTGTAGACTTCTTGGAGTCAAGGGCTCTGTTTGGATTGTCAAATTATCCAAATTAGCATCTCTTTAGGGTACCAGTCCCCTATACCTGTGGCCTATAGTCACAAAAGAGCCAGTTTGATGTAGTGGCTGAAGCATCAAAGGCTAGAAGCACAGAGACCATGAGTTTTAGTCCCAATTTTGGCATGAAGCTAACCGGATGACCTTGGGTCAGTCACTTTTTCTTAGCCCTGGGAAGACAACCATTTCTGAAGAACCTTGCTCAGAAATCTACAGGGTCTGGTCCGGGCAGTGGTCAGGAGTCAACATTGATTCAAAGAAACGGGGTGGGTGTGGGATCAGTTACCCAAAGTTGCTTGCATCTGAATTTGTCAATGCAGCATTAGTTTTGTTCAGTCTCCTGTTTACTCTTTTTGAGTAGACATATCTCAGAATTTATCCTAAATGTGAAGTCAAGTTTATTTTTAAATTTATTAGTTGAAAGCAAGAGCCAGTTTGGTCTAGCAGTTAAGGCATCATTAGAAAGCCGGAAATTGGAAATTCTACTCCCACTTTAGGCATGAAAGCCGGCTGGGTGACTTTGGGCCAGTCCCTCTCTCTCAGCCCAAGCCATCTCACAAGTTGGTTTATTGTGGGGAGAATAGGAGGAGAAAAGCATATTAGGATGTTTTGTCACCTAGAGTTATTTATAAACAATAATAAAGCTGGGATGAAAATCAAACACAAGCATACATTTAGGCTTTCTAAGTGGCCTCATCATGTCAGAATGAGAGCTTTCACCCAGTCCCAAGGGCCAGCATTTAAAGCGTGTTAGCTCCAAACCGATGACCCTCGGCTTCATTTAATTAGTCCAGATTTTAAACAGCCAGAAACCCAAATTTGGAAAGGCACTTCTGCAAACTGGTTGATTCCTAGCCAGCCCCTTTTGCTGCTGTTGCTGCTGCTTTCGTGAACTGCTCTGGACAGAGATGAGCTTGTTCTGTTCTGAGATTCCAGAGCCCTGTGTAAATCATCCGGGGGGGGGGATACCGTTCTCCCCCTGGGCCTCTCTCTCTCACCCCCCCAACCCCACCCCCCAAGATTTAATAACAGCCCAGTATTCTGCAAGCCCATCGAAAGCACATGCCTTCCACGTGCAGCCAAGATGCTTGAAAGCTTGTCAACAAGAACAATCCTCAAACTTAAGCAGCTGATTTAGACAAGCACAAGAGCACGTGCCAAGCCGGGCCACAAAGTGCTTTTAATTCCGCACAGACACACACACACACCTTCCGATAACTTGGCAAGCCTTCCCCTAAGCATCACCTTCATCTAAACGTTTGCCTTTTATAGTCTTGGAGAAGACACTTCGTGTCTCTCTCTCTCGCTTTCCCCTCCTATCCCAGAATGCGGGAACTGATTGCCGTCCAACTGATCCCTCCTCCTTATCTCCAGCTATCCGCAGTTGAGAAGAGTCGATCTGAAAAACATGCTTGTCTCCTTAGCTGGACTCGCATGCACTCGTAAGAATGGCATGATGCGGAGCACACGCAAACACACACAGAGAGACACACGTCCCTGGTTCATGATTAGACATGGAAAGAAAAACCTACGTGGCAAATTCAGGAAGTTAAATGCTGCCACCTGTGTATTTATAAATATTTTACAGGCCATCACCTTAGGTAAAAATGTAAAAAAATCGGTTGATCTTGTCTTTTGCTATATGTGCCAGGCCTTGCCTTCTCTTTCCATTCACTTTCCCTATAGAGTAGCCAAGAGTTGGCTAGCACGGCCCTATTTTTTTTTTTTTATGAGACCAGTCATTGGGAAAGTTATTTTTAATTATGAGACCAGGGGTGGGCTGCTGGAGGTTCGCAGGGGTTCGGGAGAACCTCTAGCTAAGATTCTATGCAGTTCGGAGAACCCCCCAAATCCCACTCCTGGCTGGCTCCGCCCCACCCCTCCCCTCCCCGGAGTTCCCATGCGGCCCATTAAGTGCAGGGTGTGCGCAGAGGCTCAGGGAGGGTGAAAAACGGGCCTACAGGAAGTTCAGGCCCATTTCCAGCCTCTGGAACCTGGGGAAGCTCTTTTCGCCCTCCTGGAGGCTCGAGGAAAGCCTCCGGAGCCCGGGGAGGGCAAAAATGCCTCCCCCTCACGGTGCTGCAGGAGGCCGACTAAGCCACGTCCACCATGGCCACGCCCACCCCAGCAACCGGACAGAGAACCCCTTGCTAAATTTTTTGAAGCCCACCCCTGTATGAGACCTTGCAATTTTGCTTCAGTCATTTGAGATCCTAATAATAACCAATTTGACGCCGAGCACTAGAGAACATGGATCGTGCTCCTGCTCATCTCCAACCCAACTTAGAAAGGCCAAGGACCGATGGAGAAACACACCAGGGGGAAAAAGAAAAAAAACAACAACCTGGGATAAGATGTTTACCTCATCTGGGAAATTTGCACTCTATCCCAGGAGCTAATTTGGAGACGGTTCGCTCACTGAAGGATCATCACTGAAAATGGCAAGTATTCTACATTTCCGATAAGGTGCCAAAATGGAGAACTGATCCCTTCTTTGCAAGGCCACTTCACCTTATGCCAAAGGGTTTGAGCTGGATGAATAACTGTAATTGTTTATAAAGCCAGCAATCATGCTAATGGGCGATGCCAAATGAATGCAGAATTGCGAGCGGTTGCAAAGATAGGCTCATGGCTGAACATCCCCACACCGGCATGCGCACGCACAGCTTTCCGACTTGCACACATTCTCAGACACCACTCTCCCTCTCTCTCTCTCTCCCTCTCTCTCTTTTGCTCTCTGTCTCTCTCTCTCTCACACACACACACACACACACAAGCTTCTTGATTTATTATTGCTGTCCAAGTGGAAAAACAGCTGGTCTGGGTTTACTCCTATAGAGGCAGAAGATTTACAGAGAAAACCTGGAAGAAGCTTTCTGGCTGCAACTAGGCAGGAAGGAAAGTCTTTTGAACACGATGGTCCTAAATCTCCCAGCCAGACCTGCTCTTGACCGTGATAAAGACGATAAACATCAGCATAAGAGATGCTGAGCAGAGCCTTCAATCCTTCAGACTGTTCTGGGTTAAAAAAAAAAAAAAGATATGTCCAGAAGTGTTGACATGTCACAAACATACACACTGACCTCAGAGCTGCAGTCATGTCAGCCAAGGTCTAGTAGCGTTTTTATTTCATTTAGCAACTAAATTATGGTGCTACTCAAAATCGCCACTTCCATGTTACTACATCAGGAGGCTGTGCTATTCCTGTGTAGAGCCAACTCTGCTATTAGGCAGAACGTGGCATTTCCGTCAAGGAGATGCTTGTGATGGGGAAGGAACGGGAGAAGAAAGCTCCCTGTTTTTATTTATTTATGTGTCAAGCATATATAAGATAACAGATATAAGTATAAACACGATTATGAATACAGGAAATGAATACGAATAAATGGGGGCAGTAGGACAGGGATGTTAGGCACGCTGGTGCGCTTATGCACATCCCTTACAGACCTCTTAGGAATGGGGTGAGGTCAACAGTAGACAGTCTAAGGTTAAAATTTTGGGGGGTTTGGGATGAAACCACAGAGGCAGGCATTGCATTCCAGGCACTGACCACTCTGTTCCTGAAGTCCTATTTTCTGCAATCGGGTTTGGGATGGTTTACCTTGAATTTGTATCTATTGTTTGTTCGTGTATTATTGAGATTGAAGCTGAAGTAGTCGTTGACAGGTAGGACATTGTAATGGATAGTTTTATGTACTACGCTTAGGTCAGACCGAAGGCAGCGTAGTTCTAAGTTGTCTAAGCCCAAAATTTCAAGGCTGGTAGCATAAGGGATTTATTGCAGGTAGAAGAGTGGAGGACTCTTCTCGTGAAATATCTCTGGACTCTCTCAATTGTATTTCTCTGAACTTCAAGTACCTTGCATCTCTAAAAAGAAGATCCCAAGAAGGATTCAAGTAAGATTCAAGTAACACAGAGAAGGATCAAGGGTGACACGATAGCAGTTCCAATATTTGAGAGTCTGTCCCAAAGGTGCTTTTTCAAAAGGCAACTGGATTTTTGTTTTTCCTTGAAGACATTATGCTTCTCATCCAAGAAGCTTCTTCAGTTCTGAACTGTCTGAGCTTCTTGGATGAGAAGCAAAATGTCTTCAAGGAAAAACAAAGTCCAGTTGCTTTTGGAAAAAGCACCTTTGGGACAACCATGACCTGGATGATTGAGAATCGCCAAAGACATATTTGAGAGTCTGTCACAAAGAAGAGAGGACAACCTCCAAAAACAACTGATTCTCCAAAGCACCTGAAGGCAAGAAAAGAAATAATGGATGGAACTTAATCAAAAGAGATCCAACCTCCTGCTTGAACGGGGGCGGGTGTGTGTGTTGGACTAGATGATCTATAAGGTCCCTTCCAACTCTGTTAATCTGTTAGAACTAAGAAGAAATTTCCTGATGATGAGAACAATTAATCAGGGGAAATGGCTTGCTTCAGAAGTTGTGAGCGCTCCAACAATGGAGTCTGTAGAGATTCTCAGTCATCATCCAGGTCGTGGTTGTCTCAAAGGTGCTTTTTCAGGAGGCAACTGGACTTCCTTGGGGTTTTTGTTTTTTTTTGAAGACATTTTGCTTCTCATCCAGGAAGCTTCTTCAGCTCTGACAGGATAGTGGGGAATGGAAGGATTTATATTCCTTGCAGACAGCTGGTCATTTGAAGCACTTGGAGGTTTATCTGTATCCTCAGGATCCAACATTGGAGGTTTTTAAGAAGAGATTGGGCTGTCATAATTATTATTATTAATTATTATTATTATTATTGTTATTATTGTTGTTGTTGTTATTATTATTATTATTATTATTATTATTATTATTATTATTATTATTATTATTATTATTATTATTATTATTTAATTTCTATACCGCCCTTCTCCCGAAGGACTCAGGGCGGTTTACAGCCAAGTAAAACACAGTAAAAAGTACAATATACAATTAAAACCCATTTTAAAAAACCTATTCAATTTGGCCCATTAATTAAAATACACAGTAAAACCATAAAAAACCCCATTAAAATGAATAATAGATTTCTATTTTATGCCAGTCCTGCATGGAAGAACAAGTACGTCTTCAGCTCGCGGCGAAAGGTCCAGAGGTCAGGAAGTTGTCGAAGTCCTGGGGGAAGCTCATTCCAAAGGGTAGGTGCCCCCACAGAGAAGGCCCTCCCCCTGGGGGTCGCCAGCCGACATTGTTTGGCTGACGGCACCCTGAGGACGCCCTCCCTATGGGAGCGCACAGGTCGATGGGAGGCAAACGGTGGCAGCAGGCGGTCCCGTAAACCGGTCATTTGTCTGGAATAGTATTGGGTCTCCTGCTTGGGAAAGAAGGTTGAACTAGTAGATCTCCGAGGTGTGTTCCAATTCTGTTATTCCCTTACCTCCAGCAGCAAAATCCAAATGACTCCATCTTTTGGATTGTCTAATTTGGCAACTTCCATACCTGTGGAGCAGAGGTGGTATTTAGCCAGTTCGGACCAGTTCTGGAAAACCGGTAGTGGAAATTTTGAGTAATTTGGAGAACCGACAAATATCATCTCTGATTGACCCCAATCCTGCCCACCCCGCCCCTTCCAGGAGTCCCCACGTGCCCAATTTTGTCTCCCAGGGGGCTGCAGGGAGGCCTAGCCTGAAAGGCTGGTGCACCCAATCGATCTATTTGCTGCCTCCCGGCTGATCGGTTGGGTCTTTTTTTGTTGCCCTGCACAGGAGAACAGAGCTGGAAAGCAGGTTAGTTGGGTGGGGAGGGAATGGGGCTTTTGCAGTGTCCTTCCCCTGGAGTGGGGAGGGAATGGGGATTTGGCAGTATCCTTCCCCTGGAATGGGGAGGGAATGGGGATTTCGCAATATTCTTTCCCTGGAGTAGGGAAGGAATGGGGATTTCGCAGTGTCCTTCCCCTGGAGTGGGGAGGGAATGGGGATTTTGCAGTATCCTTCCCCTGGAGTGGGGAGGGAATGGGGATTTCGCAGTATTCTTTCCCTGGAGTGGGGAGGGAATGGGGATTTCGCAGTATTCTTTCCCTGGAGTGGGGAGGGAATGGGGATTTCGCAGTATCCTTCCCCTGGAGTGGGGAGGGAATGGGGATTTCGCAGTATCCTTCCCCTGGAGTGGGGAGGGAATGGGGATTTCGCAGTATTCTTTTCCTGGAGTGGGGAGGGAATGGGGATTTCGCTGTATCCTTCCCCTGGAGTGGGGAGGAATGGGATTTCACAGTATTCTTTCCTGGAGTGGGAGGAATGGGATTTCGCAGTATCCTTCCCTGGAGTGAGGAATGGGGATTTCACAGTATTCTTTCCTGGAGTGGGAGGAATGGGATTTCAGTATCCTTCCCTGGAGTGGGAGGGAATGGGGATTTCGCAGTATTCTTTTCCTGGAGTGGGGAGGGAATGGGGATTTCACAGTATTCTTTTCCTGGAGTGGGGAGGGAATGGGGATTTCGCAGTATTCTTTCCCTGGAGTGGGGAGGGAATGGGGATTTCGCAGTATCCTTCCCCTGGAGTGGGGAGGGAATGGGGATTTCACAGTATTCTTTCCCTGGAGTGGGGAGGGAATGGGGATTTCGCAGTATCCTTCCCCTGGAGTGGGGAGGGAATGGGGATTTCGCAGTATTCTTTCCCTGGAGTGGGGAGGGAATGGGGATTTCGCAGTATTCTTTCCCTGGAGTGGGGAGGGAATGGGGATTTTGTAGTTTTCAATCAAGCCAAGAGAGAACCAGGGGCCCCATTGTTCAACCCTGAGCTACAAAGCTTCTTTTGCATTGGAGCTTCTATATCGAGGAACCCCATCTGGACTTCACGTCAGGGAAAGCTCCTCTCCTCATCCGAAGTTAAATCTCACGAATAAAATATATTTAAAAAGAAATGTATAGTTTACGCAGCAATGTACCTTATTCTAAGGCAAGTGTCTTTAGGAGATGGAGCCCTCTGAGCCAATATTTCTCTTTGTTGCATATCATTTCATGTTCCTTTTAGAGGCTCAGCCAAGGAATCACGAGAAGTTTCCTTCTCCAGTTCCAAGTGGAGATTGGCTAAATAGTGGCTGAAAACCCTGAGATTTCGGGTTCTTAACAGAAGAACAGAATTGGAAGGTACCTTGGAGGTCTTCTTGTCTAAGCCCCTAGTCAAGTAGGACACCCTATACCAGAGGTCCCCAATCCTTGGTTCATGGACCGGCATTGGGCCTTGGCATGTCAGAAACCGGTCCGCACAAAGAAGCAAAGGCCCATCAGCAGGATGAAGGCAGCAACCGAAACCACGTCCCCTCCGGTATGCGGAAAAACCTGGTGCCCAAAAGGCTGGAGATCTCAGACAAATAGTTGCCCAATCTGTTTTTAAAAGCCCCCATCAAAATCTGGCCCTTGCCATGGGGATGGTAAACTCAAAACAGGGTATTGAATCTTGGGTAAGATTCTTCTTCTCCTCCTCCTCCTCTTCCTCTTTCTTCTTCTTCTCCTTCTCCTCCTCCTTCTCCTTCTCCTTCTTTTCTTCTTCTCCTTCTCCTTCTTCTCCTCCTCCTCCTGTTCCTTCTCCTTCTCCTCCTTCTTTTCTTCTTCTCCTTCTCCTCCTTCTTTTCATTCAGTGCCATACAGTGCAACAGGGTGGATGGTTGTCTTGTAAATCTTAGATTTAAGACAGGTTGGCATTCAAATATCACATAACACACGGATGAGTTCTCACCAATGCATCCAGGCTGCATTCACCCTCACTCACACCTCGCCATTGATGTCACCATTGCCTTGGAGGTGGGATCCCAGATACCGAAAAATCTCCACCTTGGGTAAGACTGTTCCTAACTAAAACCAACTGTAAATTTCTGACTTAGGTCTAACGTTTGGCTCATTAGGGCTCTTTTTCGATGCATTATCTCCACCTGCCTGCATCTTAAACAAAAAAATGTTGGCTGTATTTTTTGAAGGAACTTCTGTACATTTTATGGGGGAAGATGGACTGGGAGGGAGAGGGGGAAGAGGATAATAACCGAAAGGGAAATCTTAATGCAAGGTGAATGAATGAAGGGCTTACAAAAAATTATCCTAGGTTTGTTACCTCCACCGAACACACAAACATAATCTGGACACCCATCCGCCTAACCCCCCTTGTTGTTATGTTCTCTCCCCGGTTTTGGCCCCCCACCACTCCCTTCTCTCAAATTACAGGGTGGCCTGCTTTGTCTGGGATTTTTTGGGTTCTGCTTCCTTGTCAGCAGATGCTCACTGGCAGCCGTGTGCCAAAACACTCTTCCCGTGGCTATTAAAACCATCTGCTCCTTCCAGATGTTCTAGCCTCTCACACGGTTGCTTGCAAATCTCCAGAAAGCACTCTCTCCCTTCTGGATGGGTTGGATGCTTGCTGATTGGAGCCCCCTGCCCGAGAAAAAGAGAAACGGGGGGGGGGGGAGAGAACAAGAACGGGTCTCGTCCACGACGCACAAAGTTGAAAAAAACAGCTCGAGCAAGGACTAGAGAAAAATGGAGGGCGTAGACATTGAAGCAAAACCCTCCCTTCCTATTTCCCCCTGTTAGCTTTGTTTCTAACAAGTATTTTGGCAGAAGCCCACCAGTTTCAAGGCTGAATCTCTTGGCTTGAATGCAAGACTGAACAGCTGAGGTGCCTAACAACTCAATCCCCAGCAAAGCGCCGGATGCTAACTAGAAGAACCTAAAGCAACCTGCTGATTAAGATCAGGAGTGGGCTGCTGGGGGTTTGCAGGGGTTTGGGAGAACCTCTAGCTAAGATTCTGTGCTGTTTGGAGACCCACAAATCCCACTCGTGGCTGGCCTCGCCCACCCCTCCCCTCCCAGGAGTGCCCATGCGGCCTGTTTTGGATGCAGGTAAGTGGAGGGCATGCACGGAGGCTCAGGGAGGGTGAAAAACGGGCCTACCGGAAGTTTGGGAAGGCCGGAAATGGGCCCGTTTCCGGCTTCCAGAAGGCCTTCGGAGCCTGGGGTGGCCATTTTCACCCTCCCAGAGGCTTGAGGAAAGCCTCCAGAGCCTGGGGAGGGCAAAAGTGCCCCCCTCCCGTCGTGGTGCAGGAGGCAGATATGGCCATGCCCACCATGGCCACGCCCACCCAGCAACCGGGCAGAGAACCCCTTGCTAAATTTTTTGAAGCCCACCCCTGATTAAGATCCTTAATCTAAGATCCATAATATGGATCCACAGATAGGTTTCATGGAGTCCATGAATTTGGATGGAAAGAAATACGATTTCCCTAATCACCAACTGAAAATTAGCTTTTCATTCACTAATGAAGGTCTGCCACCGAATAATTTATCACCTTCAGGTTCCATAAAATGTTAAGTTCCATAAATCCCGCTGGTAACCTAACCTAAAACAGAAAAACTAGAATATCTTTAGTTTATATGAAGGGCTTTTTTTCCCCTCTCCCAATGCGTAATCAATAGCGGTCAACCCAGTTTGCATTTCAGAGGTTCTTTTGTGCCTAAATATCCATGCAAGCTGCTAACCGTACCACTTTAAAAATGCTCATGGATAAAACATAATGGCTATTATATTACATTTTGGTTAAGTTTAATGTTTTAATAACTGTACTGGAACATAAACGATTTCCTTTGTAACACAATCTGCATCTGTGTGTTTTATTTTATGCATTTAAAAACATTTTTCTATGAAGGGGTCTGTATGCCTCATCAGATTCCCAGAGGAGATGATGGTGTAAAAAAGTTTTAAAAATCCCACTGCAGCGCATGGAAGTATAATTGCAATATTGCTCATGAGGCATACTTATTCCACTATAGGGATCCAAGTCCTTGGTCAGCTCTTGGATCATAGATTTGTCCTCTTATGTGATATAAGTCACGTTCCCTGAAATTGCTAAATTGCTAAAAAATGTCTCCTATCTCCTATAAAAAGCTAACGTAATCCTAAATTGTATTAACAGAGGGATACAATCAACATCAAGTGAGGTACTAATACCACTCTATAAAGCCCTAGTAAGACCACACCTAGAGTATTGCATCCAATTTTGGTCACCACACTATAAAAAAGGATGTTGAGACTCTGGAAAGAGTGCAGAGAAGAGCAACCAAGATGATGAGGGGACTGGAGACTAAAACATATGAAGAACAGTTACAGGAACTGGGCATGGCTAGTCTAGTGAAGAGAAGGACCAAGGGAGACATGATAGCAGTCTTCCAATATCTGAGGGGCTGCTACAGACAGTAGAGGGTCAATCTATTTTCCAAAGCACCTGAAAGCCAGACAAGGAATAATGGATGGAAACTGACCAAG
Source organism: Ahaetulla prasina (assembly GCF_028640845.1). Taxonomy (NCBI): domain Eukaryota; kingdom Metazoa; phylum Chordata; class Lepidosauria; order Squamata; family Colubridae; genus Ahaetulla; species Ahaetulla prasina. The sequence goes on from NC_080547.1 coordinate 19,159,052, forward strand.
GAGAGATTCAACCTAGAAATGAGGAGGAACTTTCTGACATTGAGAACAATCAACCCATGGAACAGAAGTTGTCTTCGGAGGTTGTGGGAGCTTCATCACTTGAGACTTTCAAGAAAAGATTGGACTGTCATTTGTCAGAAATGGCGTAGGGTCTCCTGCTTGAGCAGGGGGTTGGACTAGATGACCTACAAGGTCCCTTCCAACTCTGTTAATCTGTCTTCATCTTCTAATTTGTACCCTATGACTATCATTAAGTGTTGTACCTTAGAATTCTTGATGAATGTATCTTTTCTTTTATGTACACTGACAGCATATGCACCAAGACAAATTCCTTGTGTGTCCACTTGGCCAATAAAAAATTCTATTCTATTCTATTCTATTCTATTCTATTCTATTCTATTCTATTCTATTCTATTCTATTCTATTCTATTCTAATAATTGCTTCAGATTGTCCTTCTTCATAGACTAACTCCTGTAGAAAAGAAAGCTTTAGCATGTATACCTCTCACCGACCCGTGCGCTCTCACAGAGAGGGAGGCACTCCTCAGGGTGCCGTCGGCTAGGCAGTGCCGGCTGGCGGCACCCAGGGGAAGGGCCTTCTCTGTGGGGGCTCCCACCTTCTGGAACGAACTTCCCCCAGGACTTCGTCAACTTCCTGACCTCCGAACCTTCTGCCGCGAGCTTAAAACACTATTTATTTGCGCAGGACTGGACTAGATTTTAAAATTTAAATTGGTTTTAAATGGGTTTTATTATGTATATTGTTATTTTTAGTTATTCGGCCACTTGTAATAAGTTTTTTAACTGATGTTTTATTTTGTATTTATATGTATATTTTTTTATCTGGCTGTGAACCGCCCTGAGTCCCTAGGGAGATAGGGCGGTATAAAAAATACAAAGAAATACGAAGAAAAAAATGTATGCACAATAATCTGGGGAAGGAGAGGGGGGATTAGAGAAGCAAACAGAAATTACTAAATTTGTAGCAATTCCAAAAATACAGAATATTGAGTGAGAGGGACGAACCTGAACCATTAAGAAATGGGAGACACCTGAAAATGCAATTTTATCTTAGAAAGTCAACAGAGAAGACAGTTCTAAATAGCTGCAGAAGCAGAATGTCTCATCTGCCGACAGTGAAGAACTCAATTCTTTTCACTGAGATGAGATTGCCTTCAAGATTGTCTCCGCGTTTACTCCCCAAGAATCCCTCAAATCACAAGAAAGGTTTGACTAAAAACCGTTGAATCAAGAATATGCTATTTGACACAGCATGGTAACTCTTGTTTCGGGTGGTCTTTGACAGAAGGAGAGGGCAGCTAGCAAGAGGGAGGAAAGGAACGAAATTAATTTGTCTCTTTGCTTTTGCAGGTCCTTAGAATGATCATGCTTGCAAACCGATCCCCTTTCGGCTTTGCTGGCTAGGGATCACGTGGGACAATCTCCCAGACATCTGGAGGTCACCGGGGGCGGGAAGGAAGGTTGGATGGGTCACCAAGCTGTCCCCTGTATCACATCCAACTTCCAACCCAGCAGATGTTCCCACCATCCTTCAAAATGTGATTAGGAGGATCATTGCGGCTTTACACCGTTTGGTTTGGATTTGCCAGCATTCCTGTGAACAAGTGTCCAGGGACAAACATCTGACCATTGGCTGCCATTTGCTGGTTTATTCTTGCTGGAAGTCAGCTGCCCAACAGCAGAGCTGGCCAGGAGGTGACCGGTCTCAAGGAGCACCCAAGGATCTCTCCTTTTTCTCACACCCTTAACTCTGGACTAGTGTCCTCTATCGAAGCCGCCAAATTTAACCAGATGGAGAAAAAAAAAGGCCGAGGCATTGTCGGTGTAAGCACTTAAAATGTTGTTGTTGTTTTTGTCGTGAAAGTCTGTAAAGATTTTCAGGCATCCAGGTCATGGTTGTCCCAGAAGTGCTTTTTCAGGAGACAACTGACTTCCTTAGACAGGAATCTTTTTGTCATGAAGTTGTGATTCTGTTTTGCAGGTCAAATTCAAATTCAAATCTTTATTGTCAGTGCACAACATAGGTACAATGAGATTGGTTGAGCTCCCTCAATGCACTACCACACACACACACCCCACAACATAATACAACTCACAGTGAAGACAAAAAAATCCCTAACCCGATAAATCATATTAACAAAACACCCAGTCCTATTGCACCAGTGTGGACATGTTACCCATTGCACCGGCCCTGCAGTCCATCATACTATGTAGTTATGATGTTATTTCACATTCAGGAGTCTGAAGAGCCCACGGATAAAAACTGTTCTTCAGCCTGTTGGTGTGGCTGGCTATGCTTCTAGATCTCCTTCCCGATGGTAGGAGGGTAAAGAAGTGGGGACCAGGGTGGGAGTTGTCCCTGAGGATTTTCCTCACTCTTCTAAGGCAGCGAGCCCTAGCGGTCTCATCTAGAGGTATCAGGGGACAGCCCACGATGTTTTGTACTGTGCTCACCACCTTCTGTAGTGTTTTTCTATCTGCGGCTGTCAGACCAGCATGCCATACCCTGATGCAATAGGTGAGGACGCTTTCTATTGTGGACCGATAAAAGGAGGTCATCCGTTGCTGTTCCACCCTGTTTTTACGCAAGACCCTAAGGAAATGGAGTCTCTGTTGGGCCTTCCTGGCCACCTGGATTGTGTTGTTTTTCCAGGTGAGGTCTTTGCTGAGACGGACTCCCAGGAATTTAAAAGCAGACACTCTCGCTACACAGCCCCCCTTGATGTAAAGAACCTGGGGAGGTCCTTCCTCACCATAAACAACAGGCAGTAGAGTGTGGTCCGGTGGGAAATGTGACCTGAAATCTCCCACACTGAATGAAACTTCTTTTTTTTTTAAACAACAACACAACAACAACAAAGGTTTGCGAAGGATCTGCAAGGCACCACGCCAAGCAAGGACAACCGTGATCTGAAGCGAACCGCGGCTGTCTATTAGTTTACATGCCCAGAAAATGACCCCTCACTTAGACAGTCCAATTACAATATTGTTGAGTCTCAATCAGCTAAGGGGATTAAAATATTACTTTCCCCCTTTTCTATTTCTCTTTATGCAAAGAGAGAGAGAGCTGTAATGCAAATCTTTCTCACCCTGCAATCCATCAATTCAGTCTGTTTCCCACATTTTAAACCATTACATCACAACCACAGTAGGTTTTGTGTTTCAGGCTGAGAGGACTGCAGAGAGACCATCTGGCAAACCTCACCGTCAGTAACAATGGCTAGTTTCTAAGTAGGTCTTCCTGACCTTTTCAGATGTCTGGCCCCCTTAGGGATTTTGAGAATCTGGTGCAAAATGGATGCTGAAGTGGGTTGCCCATCCAGCAAATGGCTGCCCTAGGGAAGAGAGGCAGGTGGGATAATGGATTGTTTTCTCTCTGGTTTCCTCACTGAGCTTAGTGGGGTTTTTTTAAAGACCTTGTTGTTGTTAGTTGCGAAGTCATGTCCGACCCATTGCGGCCCCGTGAAAAACATTCCTCCAAGCCTTCCTGTCCTCTACCATCCTCTGGAGTCCATTTAAGCTCACACCAACTGTTTCAGTGACTCTATCCAGCCACCTCATTCTCTGCCGTCCCCTTCTTCTTTTGCCCTCAGTCGTTCCCAGCATTCGGCTCTTCTCCAGTGAGTCCTTCCTTCTCATGAGGTGGCCAAAGGCCATTTGAGTTTCATCTTTAGGATCTGGCCTTCTAAAGAGCAGTCAAGGTTGATCTCCTCTAGGATTGACCGGTTTGATCGCCTTGCAGTCCAAGGGACTCGCAGGAGTCTTCTCCAGCACCAGAGTTCAAAGGCCTCAATTCTTTGGTGCTCAGCCTTTCTTATGGTCCAACTTTTAAAGACCTTCCATTATCCAAATGAGATAACATCGTCAGTTAGCACTGATCAATTAGTACCTAGCACTAGGACTGGGGAATTCTGAGAGTTGAAGACTTAAAGATCCCAAGATTGGATACCTTAGACCCGCACATTAGCCCAGTTCAGATGCTTTCCAGACATCCTAGCTGGGGATGATGGGAAGTGTAAGCCCAATTCTGGGGCACTCCTTTCCCCAAGGCAAGCCATCCTTTCAGCACTCCCCTGACTCCCTTGTTGTCTGAGGTAAAGGTTCCCCCACACATGCGTGTTAGTCGTTCCTGACTCTAGAGGGTGGTACTCATCTCCATTTCTAAGCCAAAGAGCCAGCGCTGTCCGGAGACGTCTCTGTGGTCATGTGGCCGGCATGACTAAACGCCAAAGGCGCACAGAACGCTGTTACCTTCCCACCAAAGGTGATCCCTATTTTTCTACTTGCATTTTTTACATGCTTTCGAACTGCTAGGTTGGCAGAAGCTGGGCAAGTAATAAGAGCTCACCCCATTACACGGCAGCACTAGGGATTCGAACCGCTGAGCTGCCGACCTTTCGATCAACAAACTCAGTGTCTTAGCCACTGAGCCACCGTGTCCCTGTTGTCTACACACTCCCCAAATAACACACATCTTCCATTTTTCTGTTACTGCATGTTTGGCCTTTCCCTAAGTGTGAGCAACCGATTGCCAGCTTCAAGTTCATGAAAGGGAAGGGCTGGTTTTGTTCTCCCATCTCACCCCCATAATGTTTTAAGTGTTAAAAAAAAATCCTAGCAACTAAAATAGATTCAAAATGGGAAAAATGAAACAGCCCACCATCAGCTTTCTCAGGCACAAAGCCAAAAAAACTTGCCAGAGTCCTCCTGGATTTGGGAATTGATGAAAATTAATGTCTTCTGCATACTAAACCCAAAAACCTTTTTCTTTCTTTCTTTCTCTTTCTTTTTCTCTCTCTTTCTCTCTCTCACTTTCTGTCTCTCTCTTTCTTCTCTCTTTCTTTCTTTCTTTCTTTCTCTTTTTTCTTTCTTTCTTTTTCTCTCTCTCTCTCACTCTCTCTTTCTGTCTCTCTTTTTTATTTCTCTCTCTCTTTCTTCTCTCTTTCTTTCTTTCTCTTTTTTCTTTCTTTCTTTTTCTCTCTCTCTCTCTCACTCTCTCTTTCTGTCTCTCTTTTTTCTTTCTCTCTCTCTCTCTTCTTTCTTTCTTTCTTTCTTCTCACATGACACATGCTGACTTGATGATTTCATCGCCAGGGCAGGCTGTGTCAAACTGGTGGGATTAAAACATACCGGAAATCAATCTTGGAATGCAGTCAAAAAAATAAAACAAAATAAGAGAATGAAGCAGCACAAAACCAAAAGTCAATTGCAATTAAGAAAGAAAACCTTTAGAACTTCAGGGGTTAGAAGATGGCCACCTTTCAAACAATCACATTTCCCTATGTCTCAGGTAACACCCCCGTCAGTCCCCACTTCTTCAGTGTGATACTCAAAGCAATTTAATGCTTGTTTTTTTAGATCCTTTTCAGTGAATATGTTTGTCTTTATTTCTCTTGGCAAGATGGTGTCTCCATGCTCAAAGCCAACAGAATATCTGATGTATAACTTGGGATATATATATATATATATATATATATATATGTAGGTCTTTGGTTATTCGGGTTTTCTCCCGCGTAAAATTGGAAGTATCTTGGCGACGTTTCGACGAAGTCTCATTCGTCATCTTCAGGCTTCAGCTTCGTGCTTCTGGGAGCAATGTGTGATTGCAGTTTGGTGAACTTCGTCGAAACGTCGCCAAGATACTTCCAATTTTACGCGGGAGAAAACCCGAATAACCAAAGACCTACATACAAACACCCGCGAAAACCTCAGAAAACACATATATATATGTATGTATGTATATATATGTGTGTATGTATGTATGTGTGTATGTATGTATATATATATATATATATATATATATATACCACCCCTTTCTACTCCATAGGTAAAGGTAAAGGTTCCCCTCGCACATACATGCTAGTTGTTCCCGACTCTAGGGGGCAGTGCTCATCTCTGTTTTAAAGCCGAAGAGCCAGCACTGCCTGAAGACGTCTCCGTAGTCATGTGGCCGGCATGACTCAACGCCCAAGATTCATGGAACGCTGTTCCCTTCCCACTAAAGGTGGTCCCTATTTTTCTACTTGCATTTTTTAAGTGCTTTTGAACTGCTAGGTTGGCAGAAGCTGGGACAAATAATGGGAGTTCACCCCGTTATACGGAATTAGGGAGTTGAACCGCTGAACTGCCGACCTTTCGATCGACAAGCTCAGGGTCTTACCCACTAAGCCACCGCGTCCCCATAAGGACCTTTGAAAACATACAATTTTGTTCGATTCTTTCTTCATGAAAAACACAACACCCTTTCTTGTTTCCTTCACTACAGTATAAGGAATAATCCTTATTCTGGCAAAGATCTAAAATGGGGGTCTCCAACCTTGGCAACTTTAAGACTTCCGAGGAACTGGCTGGCTGAGGAACTCTGGGAATTGAAATCCACAAGTCTTAAAGTTGCCAAGGTTGGTGACGTCTGATCTCAAGCATCTAATGCAGCTTTCTCCAAGTTGGTGCCTGCTTCAGCCAGAAGTGGGATTTGGGGATTCTCCAAACTGCACAGAATCTTAGCTAGAGCGTCTTCCGAACCCCTGCGAACTCCCACCTGAATTTATTGCAAATAGACACTCAAAAACAAGATATTTTCACCCAGATAAATAACCCTTCTGCATTCATCTGCTAGAATGAAAGCAATGAGGTATCTTGGGAAATCGAGACCCATTTATTTATTTATTTATTTAGTCATATAGTATATATAAGCATAAGCATGGGATAACTATATAATATATAAGCATATATATAAGCATAAGTATGTAACAACTATATTAATTGGATATAATGAAAGGAAACAATAGGACAGGAACGGTAGGCACGTTTGTGCTCTTATGCACACCCCTTATAGACCTCTTAGGAATGGAGTGAAGTCAATAGTAGACAGTTTTTGGTTGAAGCTTTGGGGATTTTGGGATGAGACCATGGAGTCTGGTAGTGCATTCCAGGCATTAACAATGCCTGTTACTGAAGTCATATTATCTGCAGTCAAGATTGGAGCGGTTAACATTAAGCTTAAATCTATTGTTTGTTCGTGTATTGATGCAATTGAAGCTGAAGTAGTCTTTGACAGGAAGGGCAATCAAAGGACAATTTAATCAAAGAGTTTGGAAGAAGGATTTCTCCTTTTTGTTTCCTCTCTTGTAAATCACTCTCAGCTATTCTGGAAGGAAATGTACAGCCATACGATAAAGAAACCAGTATAAACTAAATTGATCTAGACAGTATTTTGGAACTCTTCTAAGGTCCCTGATTCAACTTATGGTATTTCCTGCTAAAAGGATCACATTTCTGATGGATAGGAAGGACCTTGAAAACGTGTGTGTGTGTGTGTGTGTGTGTTTTCCATTTCCCCAAAACTGGTGTTAATCACAATATGTGCAACCCAGATAAATTAGGCAAATAGCCTGAGAAGGATGTTTCCCAGTGGTGGGATTCAGCCAGTTCGCACCACTTCGGGAGAACCGGTTGTTAATTTTCTGAGCAGTTTGGTGAACTGGTTGTTGGAAGAAATCATTAGGGCAGAGAACCGGTTGTTAAATTATTTGAATCCCACCATTGATGTTTCCCCCCAGTTAAAATTGCTTCCTTAGAATTCTGCCACTTTAAACCCTTTTTATTTTGCAAGGCTTAAAATTTGACTTTGCCTGGTCCTATTACCTATGTTTCATTGATGATTCCAGAAAAGAGAATTGGTTGTTTTTTTCCCCAGACAAAATCAGTTGGCTAATTCATGTACATACAAACCAAGCTCTTCCATGCTCTTTTACTTACGGCATAAAAGTGTGGAATAACCATTCACATGAGGACATCACAAAAACTCAAAAAGAAAGCCCAAGGGCAAGTAATTCTACCAGAAACAATTAAGTGAAGGAGACAAAATAAAACTGAACCAGGTTCTGCAAAATTAGAAGCATATGAAATGACGCACCTACTCCAACAAAAATTCGGAGCGCTTCCAAACTGCTAAAATATTGCTTTAAAGCCTTAAAAGAAATTATTTTAAATGATCACGGTACATAAGTTCAGTTCAGGCTCCATCAAAAGAAGACTGGTCTGGATGGAGATTAAAAATTGATCTCGCAACCTTCTTGGTGGTCCATACTAAGGATTAGCCATCAAGCTTTGCTGATCTAGATAGACTTAAGGTAAAAGGTAAAGGTTCCCCTTGCACATATGTGCTAGTCGTTCCTGACTCTAGGGGGCGATGCTCATCTCCGTTTCAAAGCTGAAGAACCAGCGCTGTCTGAAGACATCTCCATGGTCATGTGGCCAGCATGACTAAATGCCAAAGGTGCACGGAACGCTGTTACCTTCCCACCAAAGGTGGTCCCTATTTTTCTACTTGCATTTTTTATGTGCTTTCGAACTTCTAGGTTGGCAGAAGCTGGGTCAAGTAACGGGAGCTCACCCCGTTACGCAGTACTAGGGACTTGAACCACCAAACTGCCAACCTTTTGATCGACAAGCTCAGTGTCTTAGTCACTGAGCTATCGTGTCCCTCTTAGATAAACTTAGTCTTAAAATAACTTTATTGTCACTTTGAATGTACATTAATCGGCCTACATTACAATGAACTTTCATTGCATACAGCTCTCAAAGGGTCCAATATACACTGCATAAACATCACAAAATAAATAAATAGAAAATTATGCATATACCCACATATATTATATGACACAGAGAAACAACATAGTCGAGTTCAGATGTATACATGTACATGGCAAGACAAATGAATCTTGTGACTTTACCAGCTGGATGGCATAGAGAACAAAGCTGTTACAGAATCTGGTAGTCTTGCTAGAAATACTTTTAAACCTCCTCCCAGAGGGGAGCAACAGAAACAGACCATGAAGTGGATGTGTGAGGTCTCTAACAATGCTTTGAGCTCTAAGCATATAGCAGTTAAAAGCAGTATCCTGAACAATGGGAATCAAGCTTCTTCTAATCTTCTCCACTGTCCTCACCACTCTTTGTAGGGACTTTCTATCTGAGGCACCGCTGCCACCAAACCAGTGATGCAGTTTGTTAAAACGCTCTCAATTGTGCCTCTGTAAAAAGTGGCCAGGACAGAAGGAGTAAGATAGATGGGGTAGATGTGTATTTATTTACCAGTTCCACAAACTCACATGTGAAATTTTCCTTTATAAATAATTTTTATTTCCATTTTCAAACATCATATTTATGTACAAACTATTATCAATCATTAATCATTAATTTTTATTTATTACTAATTCAGGCCTGCCCGATTGCCACTTCCTTTCTTCACAACCTCCCTCTCTACCCTCTACTACTTTCCCATCCATCCTCACCTCCTTCACTTTACTACTTCCTCTCCTCCTTCTCCACTCCTCCCTTCTTCCACCCTATCTAACCTTCTTATTCCCCTCCTCCTTCTCTACTCATTCCTACCTACTTTCTTCCCTCCTTCTACTCCTCTCTCCTTTTCTTCCTGAAATGGCAGTCGAGCATCCCCAATATCATTTAAAATTTTTAATTTCATATCTTCAAAAATTACTGTACATTAATAATCAATCCATGTATCATTTCCCCCCCTTTCCCCCCCTCCCCCCCCAGACTTCCCAGAGCAAATACCGGGTATTATGACCAACAATCACAATCTAACGTATACCAAATATACATAACCTCCCACCTTTAAAAATTTAAAACTTTAGATCTCCTCACAATAAAAATAAAAAGATAGGAAAGAATAATAAAAAAAAAAAAGGAAAAGAAGAGAAGCAATACCAACTTCACATATTAATTCTTCTTACAGTCCAATCTTAAAATTAATCCATCTTCTCAAATTCAATTTTTTTCCCCACTTGTATATTCCTTCAAATTTCAACAGACATTAAATGTTATGGCAATTGAAGAAATATATAAGTGATAAAAATTTGAGTTCGAGAAGATGGACAGTAATTTGAGAAATGGACTTATGAAACTCACATGTGAAATTTTAAGGGATGCATCCAGCGATGAACTTATGTAATTTTGGATTGGGGAGATAATTTAGCATCCTATAGGTGGTTTTGCCCCAGCCTATTTAGTCATTCCTCAAATCCACTGGGAGTTGGAACATATAAATCGTCTTCCTTTTAGCTACTCAGAACTAAACACTACTTCGAGAAGATGGCGTAGATCTAAAACAATTTAGGCCCTTCCAGAATTACAAGTCGTTTCATTTCGATTCCTCTCCAACCACTGCCAGGTTTGTTTTTTGAGTGTAATTGCTAAGGAGATGTTCATTTGGAAGCACCTTTGGAAAATGCAATTACTGTTTCAATGATGCTCTAGTAGTTGCCTCCTGTTCATCCCCAAATGGTAATGCACTCAAGATGCTGAGAGTTTTTATTATTTATTTAATTTAAATCATAAGGCTATCTATCTCAAATTCATGGTTCTGGGCAGCTAAGAGCAGTTTAAAAATTCCGTACAAGAAGCCAAACCATAAACATTAATCAGTGGAATCATGTGCCTCCAGGAGTTTGTGGGTACTCCGACACTGGAAGGACAACCATCTGTGTGAAATGGTATAGGATTTCCTGCTTGAGCAAGGGGTTGGACTAGAAGACCTCCAAGGTCCCTTCCAACGCTGTCATTCTGTTAAAATAATATACATGCATAATCGTTAGCTGACCTAAAAATAAAAAACCAGCAAGCAAAACAGCACAAACAGTTGCATGGGCTTTGCCACAACTCTAAACCCCCAGGTTTTCGTTTATTTATTAAATTTTTATTTATTAAATTTTTATACCGCCCTTCTCCCGAAGGACTCAGGGCGGTGTGCAGCCAAAGATAAAAAGTTGATATACATACAATTTAAAACCAAGATTTAAAACTAAGCAAATTACAAAAGGCCAATATTAAAAACATGGCAGAACCATGTCATTAAGATAAGGTAACCAGACGTCCCGCTTTTGGCGGGACAGTCTCGCGGCATTTCAAAAAAGTCCCAATTTTTTTTTAAAAAAAGTCCCACCTTCAGATGCAGGCTCCATTCACTCCCATTCCGAAAATGGGAGGCGGCAACACAAGAGGAGGAGGTGGAGGCGGGGGAGTGGGTGTTACAAACGTCAAGCGGCGTCTCTCCTCCGCCCGCTCTCGCGAGATTGCCCACTCTTGCGAGAGCGGGCAGAGGAGAGACACCGTTTGACTTCGCCCGCCGGAGGCTGCCTGGAAGAGCCGAGAAGGTGCCTGGAAGAGCCGAGAGGAGAGCCGAGCCTGCCTGGAAGAGCCGAGAAGCAGTGCAGCAGCCGCTCCTCCTCCTTCAGCCAGGTGGCGAGACCCAGCGTGCATGTGCAGCCCTCTCCCCCTCCCCCCCGTCAATGGTGTCCCGCTTTGCCATCGCTGAAATCTGGTCGCTTTACATTAAGACCTCATGGAAGGCCAGCATGATTTAGGTTAATCTAATTGGGGGTGGGGGGAGACACACATGGTGGCTCAGTGGCCAAGATGCTGAGCTTGTCGATCAGAAGGTTGGCAGTTCAGCGGTTCGAATCCCTAGTGCCACGTAACGGAGTGAGCTCCTGTTACTTGTCCCAGCTTCTGCCAACCTAGCAGTTCGAAAGCACGTTAAAAAATGCAAGTAGAAAACTAGGGACCACCTTTGGCAGGAAGGTAACAGCGTTCCGTGCGGCTTTGGCGTTTAGTCATGCTGACCACATGACCACGGTGACGTCTTCGGACAGCGTTGGCTCATCGGCTTTGAAACGGAGATGAGCACTTCGCCCTAGAACTGGAAACAACGAGCACGCAAGTACGGGGGAGCCTTTACCTTTACCTTAATCTGTGTGGGAGGTTATATTTCAAACGATGTTTGCCACAACCGAAGAGAAACATCCTGTTCTCAAAAGAAAAGAAAAAAAGCAAATATTGTAGTCATATTGGACCCATTTCTTTGCTTGCTATATTTCTATAAGAGCTTGCGTGCATAGACTATATGTTGATTTAGTCATGCTTAGACCTTGTGAAATCAATGGAATTCAAGATAGCCATAATATGTCCAATTGAAGACGCTAGACCAGGGGTCTTCAACCTTAAACACTCAAAGAGTCAAAACCCTTCCCATGCCTGACTATTCCTTGAGTGGCCACAAAACTAGCATATGTAGTTGAATTAAACGTTCTGTTTTCTTCTGAAACTTTTCTTGAATTTATCCATGGTTGAAAAGCTCAATAAATTGCATGCCGGCATGAGTTGCACATTGGCAGTTGTGACACATATTTTGAGTGACAGGGAGCCGGAGCAGAGGGGTGAAAGAGCCGCAAGTTGCTGACCCCTGCACTAGACTAACTCTAAACCTACAGAAATCTGACTCTGCTTTTAGGTAAACAAGGGAGCAATGGTGGAAGAATTGAAAGGCACCTTGGAGGTCTTGTAGTCCAACCTATTTCTCAAGCAGTAGACCCTATACCATTCCGGACAAATGGCTGTCCAGTCTCTTCTTAAAAGCCTCCAGTGTTGGATCATTCACAACTTCTGAAGGGAAGCCGTTCCACTAATTAATTGTTCTCACTGTCAGGAAATTTCTCCTCAGTTTTAGGTTGCTTCTCTCCGTGATTAGTTTCCATCCATGGCGTCTTGTCCTGCCCTCAGGTGCTTTGGAGAATAGATTGATCCTCCATCTATGGAGATTCTCAGTCATCCAGGTCATGGTTGTCCCAGAGTTATTTTATTCAAGAGGCTTCTGGATTTGAAATCAAAGACTTGAAATCCTGGGTTTAGAAAACTTAGAACTCCGTCGCCTTCGACAAGACCTAAGTTTAACTCATAGAATCATCTACCGTAATGTCCTTCCTGTTAAAGACTACTTCAGCTTTAATTGCAATAATACAAGAGCAACCAATAGATTTAAACTTAATGTTAACCTCTTTAATCTAGATTGCAGAAAATATGACTTCTGTAACAGAATCATCAGTGCTTGGAATACTTTACCTGACTCTGTGGTCTCTTCCCATAATCCCAAAAGCTTTAACCAAAAACTTTCTACTATTGACTTCACCCCATTCCTAAGAGGACCATAAGGGGCGTGCATAAGAGCACAAATGTGTCTACCGTTCCTGTCCTGTTGTTTTTCTTTTTTCTTCATATACATATATATATGAAGCACGAAGCTGAAGCCCGAAGATGACGAATGAGACTTCGTCGAAACGTCGCCAAGACACTTCCAATTTTACGCGGGAGAAAACCCGAATAACCAAAGACATATATATATATATATATATATATATATATATATATATATATATATATATATATATATATATATATGCTTATACCTCCTTATATTTCCTCATATATATGTTTATATACTATATAATCTTTTGCGTGATGCTTATATATATTGTTATGACAAATAAAAATAAATAAATAAATAAAATTTTTCTTTGAAAAGATTTTGCTTACTTCCTCTTCTTTGTGGCAGCCCCTGAGATATTGGAACACTGCTATCAAGTCACCCCTAGCCTTTCTTTTCATTAAATTAGACATACCCTGCAACTGTTCTTCATATTTTTTAGCCTTTCAGTAGAAACAGAATATAGTGCAGAAGTAATATCATAAATAATAACAATATACATGTCACAGTGTATATATTACGTTTTCTTCTTCAAGAAACCCTAATTGGAGGCATCTAAAAAGGGAACAGCACCAGAGACAGAGTTGGCACGAGCGCTCAGCTTAACTAGTACAATGTGAATTTTGACATCCACATATTTGCAGCAAATTCTTTAGTTACATCATTAAAAGCTCTGCAACAGGCATCCAAAAATTTGGTGATAATAGCAGCTGCGAAGAACAGCCAAACAATACAGAGGACCAGCTGTGTTTGCTTCCCAGACGTTGGGTCAGAAGTTACAGCCATGAATTAAGAAAACGTTGCCAACGGACAACAAAAACTCAGAAGTCCTCAGTAGTCTCAAGCTACTTCCAAGATTATGAGGAAGAAGAAGGAGGAGGGGGAAAAACAGGATATAGGACACTAGTCTGGAGGAAGCCAATGCATATTTTAGTGATTAAGAAGCAGTGCAGTGAGGGAGCTGAGCCCAAGAGTTGGCCTTAAAGTTTGTGGAATTGCATAAAAAGAGTTTGTCCAGATCTGATTCATTCACTGGTAAAGGTGAACACTAAGGTCTCCATCAGAAGATGGTTATAGTTGAAAAGCAAGCACGCGTGAAGACAAACAGAACGCAAAGCAGCTAATCGAGGTCTAAAGGAGGTTTGATCTGACTTGACAGCATGAATCAGTGAAAGGAAACGAGAGGGCTAAGAGAAGTAAAGTTTTACTGACGCTATCTTGCCATATTTAGAACTCAGAATAATAAGAGTTGGAAACAACATTGGAGGTCTTCTGGACCAATTCCCTGCTAATGCAAGAGAGCCTCCATTCCATTTCAGACAAAGTGTTGTCCAATCTCTTAAAAACCTCCAGTGATGGAGGCAAGTTCTGGAGGCAAGTTGTTCCACTGATTAATTCTTCTAACTGTCAGGAAATTCCTCTTTAGTTCTAGGTTGCTTCTCTCCTTGATTAGTTTCCCCCTATTGCTTCTTGTCCTGCCCTCAGGTGCTTTGGAGAATAGCTTGACTTCCTCTTCTTTGTGGCAGCCCTCAAGTACTGGAACACTGCTATCATGTCACCTCTAGTCTTTCTTTTCATTGAACCAGACATACCCAATTCTTGCAACTCTTCTTCATATGTTTTAGCCTCCAGCCCTCTGATAATATTTTGTTGCTCTTCTCTGCACTCTGGAGAATCTCAACATCTTTTTTTTAACATCCTGGCAACCAAAATTGGATACAGTATTCCAAGTGCGTCCATATAAAGGCCTTATAAAGTGGTACTAACAATTCTCATGAACTTGTTTCTATCCCTCGGTTAAATGGAGCTTAGGATTGCATTTATCTAGCATTGTTCAACAACGGCTGCAGCATGCAGACACACGTAACTCTACAGGTGAAGAGTGACTCTAGGATGAAAGATGGAAACAAGAGTGAAATCAGGAATTAAACTTTGGGAAAGAAAATAGAATGCATGATTTTGTTGCAAGACTCGAGAAGAATTTAGTTGGAGATTCTAGACCAGGGGTCTGCAACCTTAAACACTCAAAGAGCCATTTGGACCCATTTCCCACAGAAAAGAAAACACTGGGAGCCACAAAACTCTTCCCATGCCTGACTATTTCTTGAGCAGCCGCAAAACTATCATATGTAGTTGAATTAAACGTTCTGGTTTCTTCTGAAACTTTTCTTTTCTTGGATTTATCCATGGTTGGCCTACCGGGGGTTGAAAAGCTCAATAAATCACATGTCGGCGGGTGTCGTACATTGGCAGTTGTGACGCTTTTTTTTTTTTTGAATTTATATCCCGCCCTTCTCCGAAGACTCAGGGCAATGAGTCTTCATCCATTTGTATATTATATACAAAGTCAACTTTTTATTGCCCCCAACAATCTGGGTCCTCATTTTACCTACCTTATAAAGGATGGAAGGCTGAGTCAACCTTGGGCCTGGTGGGACTTGAACCTGCAGTACTTGCAAGCAGCTGTGTTAATAACAGACACACTTAGTCTGCTGAGCCACCAGAGGCCCTAACAGGGAGCCGCAGCAGAGGGGTGAAAGAGCCACATGCGGCTCCAGAGCTGCAGGTTGCTGATCCCTGTTCTAGACCAAAAAGAGTATACATGTCTTATTGGGATGGCTGTCCTCTTCTTCCTAGCATCAAGCTTTCAGACTAAGAGAGTTGGAAAGGACCTTAGAGCAGGGGTAGGCTCCTGGGGGTTTGGCAGAGTTTGGGCGATCCAGTAGCCAAGGATTGCCGGGTTTCAGTGAACCCCCAAATGCCACCCCTGGCTGGCCATGCCACCCCACGCCTGCCCCACCCTCCCGCCCTGCCCTTCCCAGGAGTCTCCACAAGATCCCGTTCATCATTCCAGGTAATTGCAGGGGCCACGCGGAGAGTCTGGGAGGGCAAAAATTGGGCCTACAGGAGGTTCCAGAAGTCTGTTTCAGGCCTCCGGACCTTGGGGGAAGCTGTTTTCACCCTCCTGGAGGCTCAAGAAAAGCCTCCAGAGCCTGGGGAGGGCAAAAAATGCCCCCACCCCGCCATGGTGCAGGTGGCTGACTAGGCCATGCCCACCATGGCCACGGTACCCAGCAACAGGGCAGCAAACCCATTGTTAAAGGATCTGAGGCCCACCCCTGGACTAGGAGGTCTTCTAGTTCAACCCCCTGCTCAAACAGGAGACCCTATACAATTCCAGACAAGTGTCTATCCAGGCTCTTCTTAAAAGGATCCTTCTTTGTAGAAGAATGCACATGGGATGATGAGGGAGCAAGGAGAAATCATCTAGCCCGGGGGTCTCCAACCTTGGCAACTTTAGGACTTGTGGACGTCAACTCCCAGAGTTCCTCAGCCAACAAAACTGGCTGAGGAACTCTGGGAGTTGAAGTCCACAAGTCTTAAAGTTGCCACGGTTGGAGACCCCCTGATCTAGCCAGCCACATCGGCCAAATCCACTTAAGCAGTGACAGATGCGACAACCATATTGCATTCCCAACTGGTCATACCGCACAATAAAGTACAATTTTCAGACTAGTGTTGACTGCAGTCATGCTAGAGGGCCCTTAAGAAATCACTTGTTGTTTATTAATAAAAGATGGTGGGAGAAAGACAAAGGCACGCAAAGAATTTAACAAGTTCTGGCTAAGCACGTTTGCTCAAAAGCCAAAACTGATGTTATTTCACAAGTATCCATCCACTTTACAAAAGGATAGTCTCCCAGGGAGGACTGCAAATGTTTGGTCAAGGTTTTAAGCCAACAATTCCTCTACTTGTTTCCCCTATTTTATTCCTACAGTGAGGCAAATATTTACCGTATTTTTTGGAGTATAAGATGCACCTTAGTTTTTGGGGAGGAAAATAAGAAAAAAGCTGATTGGAATACCCCCAGTCAGCTGTTCCCAGAGGTGACTTTTAGCAATAGGTTCGTTGGTTGTGAGCGCTGTGCCTTACATTTTTTTTTCAGCCTCTGAAACTTCTGAAACTCTGCTTCAGAAAAAAACTTTTTTCTGCCTCTGAAAGCCTCCAAAACAAACTTCGTTTCAGAGGCTTTTTATCTGAAGCTTCATTTCTGAGGCTTTTTTTCTGAAGCTCTGTTTGGAGGCTTTTTTTCTGAAGCTTCATTTCTGAGGCTTTTTTTCTGAAGCTCTGTTTGGAGGCTTTTTTTCTGAAGCTCTATTTGGAGACTTTTTTCCTGAAGCTCTATTTGGATACTTTTTTTCTGAAGCTTCATTTTTGAGGCTTTTTTTCTGAAGCTTCATTTCTGAGGCTTTTTTTCAGAGCTCTGTTTCAGAGGCTCAAACCTCAGTTTGAGAGGCTGGGAGGGGCTACATTCGGAGTATAAAATATACCCAGATTTTCACCCTCTTTTTTGGTGGGGGGAAAGGTGCATCTTATACTCCGAAAAATATGGTATTTGTTCCAAAAAGAGGCACATGCTTGTAGAAATAAATATTAATGTGTGAAAGCATTAATTATTCACCTGTGGCCCAATCAGTTGTCTTTGGAAGGGTATTAGCAGCCAGCAAAAGTGGAATAAATTCATAATATTGTCTTTTTACTTATTATATGATGCCGGTGATGGTCTGGGGGAGAATTGAACGGGTGGAAAGTTGCAACTTTCCAATGTCAGTTCCAGCAGTGGCTTTAATTAAACCACTCACACTTGGAATATTGCATTCAATTTTGGTCGCCATGATGTAAAAAAGATGTTGAGACTCTAGAAAGAGTGCAGAGAAGAGCAACACAGATGATTAGGGGACTGGAGGCTAAAACACATGAAGAACAGTTGCAAGAACTGCAGGGGTGAAATCTAAAATTTTTCCCTACCGGTTCTGTGGGCGTGGCTTAATTGGTGGGTGTGGCTTGGTGGTCAGATGACTGGGTGGGTGTGGCCAATAACAATAAATAATAAAAATAATAAACAAAGTATAAAAAAAAACAATAAGAGGTATTAAAAACCAACTTTCACACTTTACACACATACAACACAACACAACTGACTCACACACAATGTAAAAGCAGCTGCACTTCACACTTCACACAGCCAAAAAAAGCTCAAAAACCAACTTTCACACTTTACACACATTTACACAAAATGCCACATACAGCTTTCTGAGATTTTGTGTGTTTGTGTAGTTAGAGTGAAACACTACAGAAACACACCAAATCTCAGAAAGCTGCACAAATATTTTATTTTATTATTTTATTTTATTTTATTTTATTGTGGACTTCAAATTCCAGAGTTCCTCAGCCAGTAAAGCAGGAAGTCAAAGCAAGCTTTTTTCCCCTCTTCAGTAGCTGAAGAAAGCATAGCGTTGCCAGCCCGAAAGAGCAGTAATTATAGGTAAGTGAGGAGGGGGAATTGGCTGGGCATGGGTGGGGGCTCTTGTAAGTGGGGGCTGTTAAAAAGTGAGTTTAAAAGCCCGTGAGGATCAGGAAACTCCTCTGGGATTACCAGAGGAGGCTTTTAAAACCTGGGTTTTTCTTCTTTTTTTTCCCCTTCGGCTGAAGAGGGTTTTTTAAAAAAAACTTTTAAAGGGTTTCGATGATCTCTGCTCAGCCCCACGATCATCAGAGGATTTTTTGTTTTACTTTTAAAGGCATGTTTCGGCTGAAGAAAAACTGCTTTTAAAAATTAAAAAAAAAACCTCTGCTGATGGTGCAGCTCAGCAGAGGCAGGGGGAGCGGGGCCAGGGATTTTTGCTACCGGTCCTCCGAACCAGCAGCTGCCATCGCTACCTAATCGGACGAGCTGGTGCTAACCGGGAGCATTTCACCCCTGAAGAACAGGGTATGTCTAGTTTAATGAAAAGAAGGACTAGGGGTGACATGGTAGCAGTGTTGCAATATCTCAGGGGCTGCCACAAAGAAGAGGGAGTCAAGCTATTCTCCAAAGCACATAAAGCTAGAACAAGAAGCAAAGGGTGGAAACTAATCAAGGAGAGAAGCAACTTAGAACTAAGGAGAAATTTCCTGACAGTGAGAATTATTTATTTATTTTATTTATTTATTTATTTATTCAAATTTATATACCGCCCTATCTCCCGAAGGACTCAGGGCGGTGTACAGGCATTTAAAAGACATATAAATACAATATAAAACAATTAAAAAACTGATTCTAACAAGCCCGTAAATTTAGAATTAAAATATCAAATAAAACCCAATTTAAAACCAATAATTTAAAATCTAGCTCAGCCCTGCACAATTAAATAAATACGTTTTAAGCCCGCGGCGGAAGGTCCGGAGGTCGGAAAGCTGACGAAGTCCGGGGGGTAGTTCATTCAGAGGTGGGGGCCCCACAGAAGGCCCTTCCTGGGCGTCGCCAGGCGACATTGCAGCGCCGGCACCCTGAGAGACCCTCTCTGTGAGAGCGCACGGGTCGGTGAGAGATATTCGGTAGCAGTAGGCGGTCCCGTAAGTAGCCCGGCCCAATGCCATGGGGCGCGTTAAAGGTGGTTACCAAAACCTTGAAGCGCACCCGAAAGCCACAGGTAGCCAGTGCAGCCTGCGCAGGATGGGTGTTATCACGGGAGCCACGAGGGCTCCATCTATCACCAGCGCAGCCGCATTCTGGACTAACTGTAGCCTCGGATGCCCTTCAAGGGGAGCCCCATGTAGAGAGCATTGCAGTAATCCAGGCGAGGCGTCACGAGTGCGTGGTGACCGTGCATAGGGCATCCCGGTCCAGAAAGGCGCAACTGGCGTACCAGGCGAACCTGGTAGAACGCTCTCCTGGAGCGGCCGTCAAATGGTCTTCTAGAGACAGCCGTTCATCCAGGAGGGCGCCTAAGTTGCGGACCCTTTCCATCGGGGCCAATGACTCGCCACCGATGGTCAGCAGCGGTTAGCTGACTGTATCGGGATGCGGCATCCACAGCCACTCTGTCTTGGAGGATTGAGCTTGAGCCTATTTCTCCCCATCCAGACCCGTCGGCCTCCAGGCACCGGGACAGCACTTGATAACCGTTGGGGTGGTCCGGTGTAGAAAAGTACAGCTGGGTGTCATCCGCATACAGCTGGTACTTCACACGAAACCACTGATGATCTCACCCAGCGGCTTCATGTAGATGTTAAACAGAAGGCGAGAGGATCGACCCCTGCGGCACCCCACAAGTGAGGCGCCTCGGGGCCGACCTCTGCCCCCCCGTCAACACCGACTGCGGCCGGTCGGAGAGATAGGAGGAGAACCACCGATAAACGGTGCCTCCCACTCCCAATCCCTCCAACCGGCGCAGCAGGATACCATGGTCGATGGTATCGAAAGCCGCTGAGAGGTCTAATAGGACCAGGGCAGAGGAGCAACCCCTGTCCCTGGCCCTCCAGAGATCATCCACCAACGCGACCAAAGCCGTCTCCGTGCTGTAACCGGGCCGAAAACCGGACTGGAACGGGTCTAGATAGACAGTTTCATCCAGGTGCAAGGGAAATTGATATGCCACCATACTCTCTACAACCTTCGCCGTGAAGCGAAGGTTGGAGACCGGACGATAATTACCTAAAACAGCCCGGTCAGGGCGGCTTCTTAAGGAGGGCCTCACCACCGCCTCTTTCAAGGCGGCGGAAGACACCCTCCACCAAAGAAGCGGTCGAATCGCCTGGAGCCAGCCTCGTGTCACCTCTCGGTGGGCAGCACCAGCCAAGAGGGGCACGGGTCCAGTAAACACGTGGTGGCATTCAACCTACCCAACAACCTGTCCATGTCCTCGGGAGCCACAGGGTCAAACTCATCCCACACAATGTCACCAAGACCGCCCTCACGCATCTCGCCCGTATCACTGCAATCTTGGTCCAGACCATCCCGAAGCTGAACGATTTTATCGTATAGATAACCGTTAAACTCCTCAGCACGTCCCTGCAACGGGTCATCCCGCTCCCCCTGGTGTAAGAGGAGGCGGGTCACCCAAACAGGGCGGCTGGGCGGTTATCTGCCGATGCAATGAGGGAGGCGTAGCTACGCCTCGCTTCCTCAATGCCACTAGGTAAGTCCTAGTATAGGACTTCACTAGTGTCGATCAGCTTCGAGCAGCTAGACCTCCAAAGACTCTCCAGGCGTCTTCTCCGGCGCTTCATCCCTCTCAGCTCCTCGGAGAACCAAGGAGCCGGTTGGGACCTGCGCCGGGTCAGAGGCCGCAAAGGCACGACACGGTCCAAGGCCCCCGTCGCGGCCTGTTCCCAATTAATCAGTGGAACAACTTGCCTGCAGAAGTTGTGAATGCTCCAACACTGGAAGTTTTTAAGAAGATGTTGAAATACCATTTGTCTGAAGTGGTGTAGGGTTTCCTGCCTAAGCAGGGGGTTGGACTAGAAGACCTCCAAGGTCCCTTCCAACTCTGTTATTCTATACTACTCTACTCTCGAGGTTGTCTCAAAGGTTCTTTTCCAGAAGGCAATTGGACTTCCTTTGTTTTTTCCTTGAAAAGGCTCCTATTATTATTGGTAGAACATTGATTTCTTCCTCCACAATTGACTCAACTTCAATGTGTCAATCACGATATTTTGTTAGTTTTTTCCCCCTAACTGTTTCTCTTCAATTTCTGCATCACCTGGTATTGCAATATCAATGAACCAGACTTTTCTTTTCTCTTTTCCACATATCAGGCCTGTTGTGGGCCAGATATCTGTCTGTTTGGATTCAAAAGTCCCACAAGGTCATGACCTGTTTATTCTCAAGAACTTTGTCCATTTGGTGCTCCCAATAATTTTTGCTGCATTTGAACCCAAACTTCTGGCCTTAAGGGGCTGGGGTGGGCGTGGTTTCAGCAAGGGGTTCTCTGCTCAGTTGCTGGGTGGGCGTGGCCATGGTGGGTGTGGCACCACGGGGGGCATTTTCACTTCCCCGGGAGGGCGAAAACTGCCTCCTCCAGGTTCTGGAGGCCCTCCAGAGGCCAGAAACGGGCCCAGAACTTCCAGAACTTCTGGGAGGCCTGTTTTTACCCCTCCCCGAGCCTCCGCACAGACTCTGCACTTACCTCGCATCCAAAATGGGCCAGGTGGAGACTTCTGGGAGGGGCGGAGTGGGAGGGGCCAGCCACAGGTGGGATTTGGAAGTTCTCCAAACCAGGCATAAGGGTAGCTACGGGTTCTCCCGAACCCAGGCGGACCTGTAGCAGCCCATCCCTGGTTGAATCCCTCCCTAAATTTCAAAGCGGGTGAAGTTTGGAGCCGTTTTCCACCTCATCCCTCAATCAACCCTACACAGAAGCTGGGTTCAATCCCCATCCTGCTGTATCGATCAGGACTATAAAATTGCATTTTTTAAAAAAAAAATATATCTTTATATTCCTGATTTTTGCAGCTGCCTCTTATCTATCCCAAAGCATCTGCTATTTATCATTTTGTAAGCCCCGTTATTGATCTTCTGGCTGGCGCGGAGCAAATCCTAATGTCATGGAAATTCAAGTTGGAAAAGTCTATGGAGATGGGAAAAGGCCCAAGGTTGTGTGTTGTTAAAATGAGCACCTCCTCCTCCCACACCACAGATTTGCTCCTTCCTTTTGGATTTTCCTGTACCTCATCCAAGATTAATTTAATTATACTCCAAAGCTTTTACCTTTTCTTTCGAAAGGCAGTTTCCACACACAGTCAGAATTTCCCTGTGGAACAGCCAACTCACAGCAACTCACTCACTTCTAGAATGTTCTATTTTTAAAGTATTCTATAACATGAAGGGACGCGGTGGCTTAGTGGGTAAGACGCTGAGCTTGTCAATCGAAAGGTCGGCAGTTCAGCGGTTCGAATCCCTAGTGCCGCATAACGGGGTGAGATCCCGTGACTTGTCCCAGCTTCTACCAACCTAGCAGTTCGAAAGCACGAAAAAAAATGCAAGTAGAAAAATAGGGACCATCTCTGGTGGGAAGGTAAGAGCGTTCTGTGTGCCTTTGGCATTGAGTCATGCCAGCCACATGACCACGGAGACGTCTTCGGACAGCGCTGGCTCTTCGGCTTTGAAACGGAGATGAGCACCGCCCCCTAGAGTCAGGAACAACTAGCACGTATGTGTGAGTGGAACCTTTATCTTTACCTTTATAACATGAAGATATATGGGTGGGGTACAAATTATACAGCTTGTACCTTCTGTTTTTGTTTAAAAATGATCCAGAAAAACAAGATAGCATCTCAAGTGCAGCCCCCAACCCCCAGCCCCAAAATAAGCAGTTAAGCTTCATCATATAAAGGTAAAGGTTCCCCTCTCACATACATGCTAATCGTTGCCAACTCTAGGGGGTGGTGCTCATCTCCGTTTCAAAGCCGAAGAGCCAGCGCTGTCCGAAGACATCTCCGTGGTCATGTGGCCGGCATGACTCAACGCCAAAGGCACACAGAACGCTCTTACCTTCCCACCAGAGGTGGTCCCTATTTTTCTACTTGCATTTTTTTCGTGCTTTCGAACTGCTAGGTTGGCAGAAGCTGGGACAAGTAACGGGAGCTCATCCCATTACACGGCACTTGGGATTCAAACCGCTGAACTGCCAACCTTTCGATCCGCAAGGTCAGCGACTTAGCCACTGAGCCCTTTCGTCATATCTCGCCCTGCAAATTTAACCTATTCAAATAAGCAAATAGCTGGTTCTTCAGAGATGAAGTTCTGAAGTTTCCTAACTCTCCCAAAGGTGCTTTTTTTCCAAGAGGCAACTGGACTTTCTTGTTTTTTTTTTCTTTTGAAGACATTTCCCTTCTCCTCCAAAAAGCTTCTTCAGCTCTGACTGGATGGTGGGGGATGGAAGGATTTATATTGCTTGCAGACAGCTGGTCAATTGCATCCTTTTAGAGGGTTGTTGAAGCATTTGGAGGTTTATCTGTGTCCTCAGGATTACCTGAGCAGTGCTTCTGGTTCCTGTAGTCTTGTTGTGACCCAGGCCCAAGTAGGTAGTAGGAAACTCAGTCAGTGTAAAAACAAACTTACTTTATTCGAACAGCTGAGAAATAACTCATTCTCAGCGTAGTCCAAACTAAATTGGAGAGTAAATTGGCTGGAGAGGAAGCATAAAACATAAGGGAGATTTTTGTCATGAGACTGAATTCTGAATAGAGGTTAATAGAGGTGCTAGTCATTCCCGACTCTAGGGGGCGGTGCTCATCTCGGTTTCAAAGCCGAAGAGCCAGTGCTGTCCGAAGACATCTCCATGGTCATGTGGCCGGCATGACTCAATGCCAAAGGCGCACGGAACGCTGTTTCCTTCCCACTAAAGGTGGTCCCTATTTCTTCTACTTGCATTTTTTACGTGCTTTCGAAACTGCTAGGTTGGCAGAAGCTGGGACAAGTAACGGGAGCTCACCCGTTACACGGCAGCACTAGGGATTCGAACCGCTGAGATGCCGACCTTTAGATTGACAAGCTCAACGTCCTATCCCCTGAGCCACTGAGTCCCTAGGTTAAGATAATGGTTAAGATAATGTAAATAAGAATGTTGGATTATAGAGATACTTAGAAGTAGAATGTGTATAGAGAGGTTAAATAGGATAAGAGATACCGATGTAGGAAAAGCTGTTATGAATAATGTAATTTTGATGCGTTTGTCTTTGTGTGTTTTATAATTTTTGTGTGTGTGTGTATTGTGGGGTTTTTTGTATTGTGTATTTTAACTTTTGGAAATTCAATAAATATTTTTTTAAGAATAAAAAGAAAGGAATGAAAAACCATCTTTGGGAGAACCATGACCTGGGTGACTTAGAATCACCATAGACATTTACATTGAATAGTGAAGCTACATGTCTATGGAGATTCTCAGTCATCCAGGTCATGGTTGTTCCCAAAGGTGCTGTTTTCAAGAGGCAACTGGACTTTCTGGTTTTTCTTGAGAGACGTTTTGCTTCTCCTCCAAGAAGCTTCTTCAGCTCTGAATAGCGAAGCCTATTTACATTCAGGTGAATCAGCATTTAACCCGGGTCAAAGACAGGGATGGTCTAAGTTGTGGATTTTTCTCCCCAAGAGTACAATGATCTTGGCACAGAGAAAAAAAAATGGGCTGTTGAATTTTTCCTGCCCTCATATAGACCAGGGGTCTCCAACCTTGGTCCCTTTAAGACTTGTGGACTTCAACTCCCAGAGTCCCTCAGCCAGCTTTGCTGGCTGAGGAACTCTGGGAGTTGAAGTCCACAAGTCTTAAAGGGACCAAGATTGGAGACCCCTGATATAGACTATGCCAGGAAAGAGTATATGGGAAAATCATTTGAGATTTTTTTTAATACACCAGGTTGTTCCACTGAGATTTTTAAAAAAAGAAGAAGAAGAATGGAGCAGCCGATGTACAGGAACAAAGAATCTCCTTGAGGGGTGGGCTCCAAATATTTTAGCAAAGGGTTCTCTGCCCGGTTGCTGGGTGGGCGTGGCCATGGTGGGCGTGGCCTACTTGGCCTCCTGCACCACGGCGGGGAGGGGCATTTTTGCCCTCCCCAGGCTCCGAAGGCTTTCCTCGAGCCTCCGGGAGAGTGAAAACAGCCTCCCCAGACTCTGGAGGCCCTCTGGAGGCTGGAAATGGGCCTGTTTCCGGCCTTCCCAAACTTCCAGTAGGCCCATTTTTCACCCTCCCTGAGCCTCCGTGCGTGCCCTGAACTTACCTACATTCAAATGGGCTGCATGGGGACTCCTGGGAGGAGAGGGGTGGGTGGGGCCAGCCAGGAGAGGGATTTGGAGGTTCTCCGAACTGCACAGAATTTTAGCTAGAGGTTCTCCCGAACCCCTGTGAACCCCCAGCAGCCCACTCCTGGTCTCCTTCCACCCATTCTCAGGAATGGAGAAAGGGAATAAAACTTTTCTTTCTGGCCTACGCTCCCTCCCGTAGAAAGCTGAAGCTAATGCAACCGTTCCTTAAACTAAGTGTCTCCATTTCCACAACAACCAAAATCCTTCAGGGATGTTTGATAGCATAATTTTCTCAGCTGTAATCACAGATTTGGCAGGAGCCGCTTGTATTGGTGGTGGTGGGGGTGTGGAACTGTGTCATCTGCCAATGTTTTACACACAGAGGACTTCTGATCATATCTTGATGTGCCTGATCGCTTCCTTTCTCCAGGGGGAGAAATTCTATGCTTATGATGAAGTAGTCCTCCTCTTTACTAACGGCACATATTTTAGCCTCTTTGGGGTGGTTTTTTTCTTTCCCCCCATCATCTTGAGCGTTAACAATTACACTCTCGCCGACTTTGGTCTAGTACAAACTACTCAGTGGTTCCCGAGAAGAAGCCTGTACAAATATTGCAACTTTCTCTGGAAATTCTCCGTTGAAGCTTTGGCTGTGCCCAGAGGTGGGTTTCAGCAGGTTCTGACCAGTTCTGGAGAACCAGTAGCGGAAATTTCGAGTAGTTCGGAGAACCGGTAGTAAAAATTCTGACTGGCCCCACCCCCATCTAGTCTCTGCCTACCAAGTCCCAGCTGATTGGGAGGAAATGGGGATTTTGAAGTAACCTTCCCCTGGAACGGGGTGGGAATGGAGATTTTACAGTATTCTTCCCCTGCCACACCCACCCAGCCACGCCCACAGAACCGGTAGTAAAAAAACTGAAACCCACCACTGGCTGTGCCCATGTCCAAAGTTATCCTTACGAGTGAGACTTATCAGGAATTACCATATCTAGTCAAAGTCAAACAGAAGGAGGGAAAATTTAGCCTAGTAAAATATGTCCCGAAGGTACTTTTCAAGAGGCAACTGGATGTAGAAAGTTAGCACCCACCTCTCTCCTAGAAAAATGAAATATTTTAGGAAATATTAAAAGGGCAGAATATTTTCCCTAAAAGGGAGGCAGAAACTCACCTCCCCCCACCTTTGTTAATGGGCCATTAAGACCTGGGCCAGTCTATTCTACCTAACAAAGATCTACCTCCTTCAGGCAGAGCCATTGAATTGCCCTTCATTGCATCACCCAGCAAGATTCAACCAAACTTAACAGACAGACAACCTACAAAGCTAGCCATGACCTCTGACAGCAACCAATCAGGATACTCTTCCTGCGCCCCAGGAAGTTCAAAGCCAGAGAGGTATAAAACCCAGGGACTCTTAGCATCTCTTCCCTTTTTTTCACCCAGGCATGTGATCCTGTTCATCAATAGACCTTCTTTCCAAGCAATTTCCATGAATCCAGAATGTCTTTTTCCTCACTCGGAACTGAACCCAGGAGGATATTTCTTCCAACAGGGACAACCATGACCTGGATGACTGAGAATCTCCATAGACATCTCGTAAAGTCTGGTAAAGTCAAACTTTTTTCCTTTCCTGGTTATTCCCATCTATCTTTCCTGATGCCCTCCAGATCTATTGGACCAACTCTACAACTCTTTGTCAGCATGGACAATAACCATATATTACGTGTGTGTGTGTGAATGCATGCATGTCTACATGGACACTCATGTATGCACACACAAACTTCAGGAATATGAAGTAGTAGTATAGCAGCCCCTGCTGCTTTTATACCCTGTGGGGTGTGGCTCCGTGACTCAGCACTTCCTAGGCCTGCCCCTCCCTTGCTTCTGTTGTTCTCACCTCTCCTGTCTATGAAACCTAGGGTCCAACCAGGACTGATTGTCCTCAGCTGGGTCTGGGAGCATTGCCTGGGCGGGGGGAGATACAGGAGACAGAGGCCTCATTATTTCTTCCACCTGGCCTGCCTCTGGCTCCTGGAGCTGAGCCAGGGAAGCCGGCCCTGCAGAAGGGAGCCCTGATGGCCCTTCCCCCTCACTCTCTGAGTCACTCTCTGGCAGGGGGCCGGGGCCGGGGGGGCTGGAGCCACAACACTGTCTTTCATTCCCAAGCAACTGTAGGAGATGATCAGGCTAAGCCTGAGGACAGAGTCAAACATGTCATCAATCTCAAGTCCCTTCAGGTCCACAAAAGATCTAAGTCCCGCCCACTTTGAACTCCACTGACCCTTATCTACCACCCATTTGCTTTGACCGTTAGTAGTTCAGATTCTTCTAAAGAGCGTAAGCTTGCAATAAACCTTTATACTCATTTGAACTGCCTGGTTTTCCTTATTTCCCTGGCACTCGACAGTAAAATGATGGGCACCAAGCTCCTAGACCAACACAATCACACCAGCTCTATAATATCAAAAGGGTACCAAAAGAACAATTACTTGCTGAGAATTCAGAATTGAAATTTCCTTTGGGTTGTTCTCAAACTATGAAATGTTCTCTGCAGAATTGCATCCCACACAGGCACTTTTGATCTGTAAGGTAAAGGTAAAGGTTCCCCTCGCACATACGTGCTAGTCGTTGCTGACTCTAGGGGGCGGTGCTCATCTCCGTTTCAAAGCCGAAGAGCCAGCGCTGTCCAAAGACGTCTCCGTGGTCATGTGGCCGGCATGACTCAACGCCAAAGGTGCACAGAACGCTGTTCCCTTCCCACCAAAGGTGGTCCCTATTTTTTCTACTTGCATTTTTTACCTGCTTTCAAAACTGCTAAGTTGGCAGAAGCTGGGACAAGTAATGGGAGCTCACCCTGTTACACGGCAGCACCAGGGATTCGAACCGCCGCGCTGCCGACCTTTTGATCGACAAGCTCAACATCCTAGCCCCTGAGCCACCGCGTCCCTCATGTTTGATCTGTACCAAGGGGTAAAACCCAATTTTTGGAACTCTGATTTTTTAAAAATTTATCCAGGTAGTTTATGGTTGTTGATGCTTAAGGAAGTCATGTGGCTGTTTCTATTTTTTTTTTTAATGATATGACCATTTTATCTTTGATTTGGTGAATGCTACCTTACCCAAAACCCAACCCAAAATAAAGGATGCCTTCTGCACAGTGCAGCTGCTCAGATTTATTTTGAACAGTTGATATATTATAAGACCCATTGTATGGGAGTGTATTTTTAACTCAGAATGGACAGCCTATTTTCAGGGCCCATTAATTATACATGTTTATTATTACTCTAGAATTTAGGAGTTAGCCTTTAACTTGATGCTTTTGGCCCCGACACCATGGACTAAATTGTTGGGGGAAGACAATATTTCAGAATCCAGGCGCATCATGAAGTTCAGAGGAATAGGTTCACCTTCTTAAAGTTTCTTAAACTAAAGTAGTACAAGTTCTAACACCATTTTAAAAAGCCTTATTAAGACCACACTTGGAATACTGCATCCAGTTCTGGTCACCACAATTCAAAAAAGATATTGAGACTCTGGAAAGAGTCCAGAGAAGAGCAACAAAACTGATTAGGGGAATAGAGGCTAGAACATACAAAGAACACATACAGGAATTAGGTAAAGGTTCTCCCGCACAAGTGTACTAGTCGTTCCTGACTCTAGGGGCCAGTGCTCATCTCCGTTGCTAAGCCGAAGAGTCAGTGCTGTCCAAAGACGTCTCTGTGGTCATGTGGCCGGCATGACTAAATGCCAAAGGCACATGGAACACTGTTACCTTCCCACTAAAGGTGGTCCCTATTTTTTCTACTTGCATTTTTTACGTGCTTTCAAACTGCTAGATTGGCAGAAGCTGGGACAAGTAAGGGGAGGTCACCCCGTTACACGGCACAAGGGATTCTAACCGCTGAACTGCTGACCTTTCAATCGAGAAGCTCAACGTCTTAGCCACTGAGCCACTGTGTCCCTACCAGGAATTAGGTACCTCTAGTCTAATGAAAAGAAAGACTGTGGGGGGACATAATAGCACTTTTCCAATATTTGAGGGGCTCCTACAAAGATGAGGGAGGAGGTCAGATTATTTTCCAAAGCACCAAAAGGCAAAACAAGGAAAAATGGTTGGAAACCAACCAAGGAGAGAAGCAATCTAGAACTAAGGAGAAACTTCCTAATGGTGAGAGCAATTAACCAATGGAACGACTTGCCTTCAGAAGTTGTGGGTGCGCCATCTTTGAAGGCTTTCAAAAAGAGACTGGACAACCTTTAGGGCAGTGGTTCTCAACCTTTATAGTGCTGCGACCCCTTTAATACAATTCCCCACGATGTGGCGACCCCAACTGCAGAAGGGGAAAAAAAGCGGCAAACTGTTGTTTTGAATTTATCGCGCCTGAAGCCGTATTGGCTAGCGATCTGAACTGCTTGCGATTGCCTTGAGGACGGAGGCATTAAAGCGAAGACTCCTCCCCTATTAAGTTTATCGCGCCTGAAGCCAGATTAGGCTAGCGATTGGGAGTGATTGCAGCTGGCTTGAGAGGGAGACATCAGAGCAAAGATTTCTCTCTTTTTTAATTCATCGCGCCTGAAGCCGAATTCGGCTAGCGATTTGAAGAGCCTGCAGCTGGCTTGTGGAGTCAACCATGGGAGCGCGATTCTTCGACTCGCAAGTATACTTCCCATATTTCCGATGGTCTTAGGCAACCCCTGGCAAATCGTCATTCGACCCCCAACGGGGTCCCGACCCACAGGTTGAGAACCGCTGCTTTAGGGTGTCCCTATAGGGTCGAAAGAGAGTTGGACAAAGACCCCTGTGATCCCTTCCAACTATTATTCTATGTTCTTGAGAAAAATATCATCCCACACACAGTCGCAGGGAGAGAGAGGGTGAGGGAAGGATTTCTGCAGCTCTAACATGCCGTAAGCCAAGCAGAAACCAAGCACCACGCTTCTATCTGAACATTTGGAAACAATTTTCACGGAATTCAGAGGTGGACTTGGCGCTAAGCTAAAATAGACAGGAACTTGGAATCTTGGATTTTCTGTTTCCTGGATGAATTCAAAATCCAGTTACCTAGATCTACACCTCCTGCTTTGGAAAACGCAGAGATAAAACACGCTTAATCATGCCCATAAATTTTCCGTCATAACAAAAAATGTGCTGATCATGGCCACCAAATGATAAATGCCACAAAAATTTTGTTTTAGAAAGCAATTGAATTTCTTCAGCTCCACTTGGGGGTTGTAGTTTTTGTTTTGTTTTG
This sequence comes from Ahaetulla prasina, assembly GCF_028640845.1. Taxonomy (NCBI): domain Eukaryota; kingdom Metazoa; phylum Chordata; class Lepidosauria; order Squamata; family Colubridae; genus Ahaetulla; species Ahaetulla prasina. Next base: position 19,189,950 of record NC_080547.1, read on the forward strand.
TTTTGGACTCAAAGACCACAAACCAGAAACAAAAGGTTAGAGTTTTTAGCTGTCCAGTGCCCTCATTTCTAATTATGTTTAACATGTAACTGAGTCCTGAGGGCCTAGAAAACAGATTTAATTCCATATCAGCTTGACAATAAGTTATTGGAAAGGATGTTTGAGTTCTTCTATGAAATGATTCCTAACCAACTTGTGGAATATGGTCCAATGTCTAGAATAACCTTGTATCTTAGAGAAAAATCTGGCACAGAAGTAAATTGACAGGGTGAAGCGTTTTTAGATTTCAACTTAAGACATGGATTCATATCACATCCAAAAGTTAGTTTACACAGAGTCTTAAGATTTCTTAAATTATAAGTCTTGTAAGAAGTACTATGTCTTCTTAAGAACCTGAAAATCATGGAGTTAAAGCATAAAATGAGATATAGTAAACGACAATAAATTCTACTTGTACCACTACAAGTATTGGTAGAATTTATTGTAGTTTACTATCTTGCTTTAGGATTCAATTCCTCAGAGTTCCATAATGATTTTCAGGTTCTTAAGAAGACATAATATATTCAGCTGTGTCTAATCAATGAATTATATGCAGGAAGATTTATAATTCCTATAGTACTTGTAAATTCCTTTTTTCCACTTCTTCAGCATCTTCCTATCTTCTACAGCAGGGGTCTGCAAACTTGGCTCTTTTAAGACTTGTGGACTTCAACTCCCAGAGTTCCTCAGCCAGTTGAAGTCCACAAGTCTTAAAAGAGCCAAGTTTGCAGACCCCTGTTCTACAGGAACGGCCCCCAACCAGTGGTGAAATCCAATTTTTTTTACTACCGGTTCTGTGGGCGTGGCTTGGTGGGCGTGGTGTGGCTTGGTGGGTGTGGCAGGGTGTGGCAGGGGAAGGAAAATTCCCACCCCACTTTGGGGCAAGGATACTGCAAAATCCCCATTCCCTCCCCACTCCTGGGGGGGGAAATATTGCAAAATCTCCATTCCCACCCCATTCTGGGGCCAGCCAAAGGTGGCATTTGCCAGTTCTCTGAACTACTCAAAATTTCCACTACTGGTTCTCCAGAACCTGTCAGAACCTGCTGGATTTCACCCCTGCCCCCAACCTTTTGGTACCAGGGACCAGTGCTGTGGGGAGAGATTTTCCCATCGACTGGAGGAAGTGTGGTTTCACATTAAATCTGATGGGGTTATACTTGTTTGCGTGGACTGGTTTCTGGCATGCCGTGGCCTAGTACCAGTCCAGACCGGGGGTTGAGGACCCCTATTCAATGGAGTTTTTTACACTTCATCCTCAGACTACTTTGGATCATCCATAGGCTGTCAGGGTTCTGATGGATGCCCTAATTAAATCATGAGCCTTGAGCCAAGCTTCAAAAGAAATCCAGTTATTTATTTGGAGTTTCATGTTGGCACATATCCAAATGAAGCCAACTCTGACTCCACGTAATTTATGGCCCTAATCGTGAACCTGTTTCCTCCCCTCTCCCCCAGGTGTGTCATAAATCACATCCACCAACAGAGCAATTTCATGAGTTGTAGAGACTACTCCTCTCTGCTGTTGGTAACCCTGGGAGACAGCCTTGAGAAAGATATGTCTGGAATGTGCTCCTGTCTGTGGCTGCCGTGTTGCTTTGTCAGTTTCCCATCCCCCACCTTGCCTATGGCAACCCGAGAGCAGGCCAGGGATGCTTTGTGAGTTGACATTCGGCTCCCCACACTTCCTAAAGGTGACCTCTGCAAAGTAAAAACAGTCTATGTAAGACCCCACAGGATAAGGAATTAACTTCTAAGTAGACCTTTTATTGCGGTATTTTCCTCTGAACACAAGTTTTATTCCTTTACCTTTGGGTACATCATGTAGCTTAGGAGGCCTTTGGTAGAACTTCAGGATGTCCTATCAGGAGGTACTAAAGGTGGTCTCAGCACTGCCTCTTCCTCTGATTCCAACAGTTTTGGTAGCAGTGAAGTGTCTTCCAATCACAATGGATCTGAAAAGGCCAACCGATTGATCTGAAAAAGTCAACCAATTGGCAAAGGTCAACCAGCTGATCTGCAAAGGTCAACCAACCTGCAAAGGTCAACCAATTGATCTGCAAAGGTCAACCAATGAATTGCAACCATGGGTTCTTTGGCATACAGAATGGCTTTGAAGCTTGCTCTAGATTTGTCCTTCCCTTGGCTGAATGACTTATCATATCAATCCCATTTCTAGAGAATGAAGAACCTTCTCCACCCAGTTCCTTATTGCTCAGGGCTGCCATGGAGCATCTCAGAAGCTAAGACAACCAATGAAATCCATCCAAGCCAGCACTTTTTATAGGACTTATTCTTTCTTCATCTTGAACGCTATGTAACGATAATATTTCAATGACAGCTACGTGGAACGAAGCTGGACGGTTTTAGCCAACAAGCCTTCCTACCTACTTGGCCTCTCTCAATTCAGTTGTGTCAGAATGCTGTGTATTTCTCAGAGATCAAGGCCTCCTTCAAAATTTGGAACGTGGAAGGGATTGTAAAATCTGTTCCGATTTTCTTCTTCATGAGGGGTGCTTATTGGTGCACAAAGATGAAGATGCAGATGCCATTGCTGCCTGGAACCGACGGGAACTGGAGTCTAGCATAAACTCCAGATGTTTCACATCTGGCAGGCAGAAGGCCAAAACTTTTGTGATAACTTATAAAAGAGTGACATCTAGTGGGTGGAAGGAACTGTAATTGGATTCTGTTGAAGCCTAGTGAAGAACAAAAAAACCCCACAAAAACCCGAATGTGAGAATTTAATGACTCTATTGCTAACACTGAAAACATTCACTAAAGTGATAGGTCGTGGGACAAGATTTATATACCGTGTTTCCCCGAAAATAAGACCAGGTCTTATATTAATTTTTGCTCCAAAAGATGCATTAGGGCTGATTTTCTGATTAGGTCTTATTTTGGGGGAAATACGGTACTTAATGCACCCATCTGGCTGACAATCTTCACTGGGGCTTATTTTGGGGGAAGGGCTTATATTTACGAGCATCCTGAAAAATCCTGCTAGGACTTATTTTCCGGCTGGGTCTTACTTTCGGAGAAACAGGGTAAAAAAAACCCCAAATTTGTCCTTTCCTTGGCTGAATGACTTATCATATCAATCCCATTTCTAGAGAATGAAGAACCTTCTCCACCCAGTTCCTTATTGCTCAGGGCTGCCATGGAGCATCTCAGAAGCTAAGACAACCAATGAAATCCATCCAAGCCAGCACTTTTTATAGGACTTATTCTTTCTTCGTCTTGAACGCTATGTAACGATAATATTTCAATGACAACTATTTTGGGGGAAGGGCTTATATTTACGAGCATCCTGAAAAATCCTGCTAGGACTTATTTTCCGGCTGGGTCTTACTTTCGGGGAAACAGGGTAAAAAAAAAAACCCAAATTTGGTAATCCACCGCAGGGTTGCGTAGATTTTCTTACTTTTATTGGAGTGATTCAAACTTGCTCAGAATTGTTTATTTATCTAAGAATCTTTCTTCATCTTTGTTCCACTAATCCAAGAGAAAGGGCATCACTATTGCGATGTCATGTTTAAAGGAAGAAAGCCATAGATGGAGCTTCTTCAAGCCATAAAAGGAAACTGAGTCACATTTAACCTGACCCAAGCAACATCTTGCTTCACCCACCCACCCCCGTGTGAAATGGTAGATTACATAACGATGACTTATTGAATAAACCATCATTGTCTGGATTGCATAACAGGCTAAGGCAAAAACCAAGCAGGCTCTGTCAAAAAAAACAACCCCAAAAAATAATATTTATCTTTTATATTCGTAGTGCCCCAAATTGATCTTCAGAGGCTGCTTTGCTTTGATTGCTCGGTTAGAAATCTTAGCTATATTCAGCAATCAATTATTCCTTGGGGAGTTAACAGGAATCAAAAAAAAATAGTTTTGATATCAGATTAAGAGATATCAGATTGCTTTTGAATGATTAGGATGTATTTATCTCTGATTTGTATGGGGGAAGTTAGGATTTGAGAAGAAGGGGTGGATTATAATTTGTGTCAGGGAAAATTTAGCGAATGATTGTTTTTTGAACTATACCTTGTGTTTGTTCTGGGAAGTCGGGGGTTGGGGGAGGAGGGTGGTTTTGGAGGGAGGGGAGGGGGAAGGGGAGGGGGAAAGGGGGGTGAAAATTTTTGTAAAAACTTTTTCAATTAAAAAAAAATAGTTTTGGACTGGATTTGCAATGGGTGAACAAAGGGAAAAAATCCAAAGCTCGGCTGAGTACTAACACAGGAAAGGGAAAAGCAAAAAAAAGAAAACAGGTGGGCAGATGGATATCAGGCACTTAGAGTACAGAATAACAGAGCTGAAAGGGACTTTAGAGGTCTTCTAGTCCAACCCGCTGCTGAAGGAGATCTTATACCATTCCAGACAAATGGTTTTCCAGTCTCTTCTTGATAACCTCCATGATGGAGCACCCATAACTTCTGGAGGCAAATTATCCCACTGATTAATTGTTCTCACTGTCAGGAAATTTCTCCTTACTTGTAGGTTGGATCTCTCTTTAATGACCTTCCACCTGTTACTTATCCTACCTTCAGGTGCTTTGGATAAATAGATATAGCCCCCTCCACTCTATGTCAGCCAGGGATGCTATTCAGCAGGTTCTGGAGAACCTGTAGTAGTAGTTCGGAGAACCGGCAAATATCACCTCTGGCTGGCCCCCCCAGAGTGGGGTAGGAATGGAGATTTTGCAATATCCTTCCCCTGGAGTGGGGATGGAATGGAGATTTTGCAGTATCTTTCCCCTGGAGTGGGGTGGGAATTGAGATTTTGCAATATCCTTCCCCTGGAGTGGGGTGGGAATTGAGATTTTGCAATATCCTTCCTCCAAGTGTGGGGTGGGAATGGAGATTTTGCAGTATCCTTCCCCTGCTGTGCCCACCAAGCCACACCACGCCCTCCAAGCCACGCCCACAGAACCAGTAGTAAAAAGAAAATTGAATTCCACTACTGATCAAAGAAAGAAGCAACTTAGAACTAAGGAGAAATTTCCTGACAGTTAGAATAATTAATAAGTGGAACGACTTGCCTTCAGAAGTTGTGAATGCTCCAACACTGGAAATTTTTAAGAAAATGTTGGATAACCATCTGACTGAGATGGTGTAGGGTTTCCTGCCTGGGCAGGGGGTTGGACTAGAAGGCCTCCAAGGTCCCTTCCAACTCTGTTGTTATGTTATGTTATGTTATACTTGTGAAAGCCCCTCAAATATTGGAAGGCTGCTATCATGTCATCCCTAGTGCTTCTTTTCATTAAACCAGACATTCCTGGTTAAAGACCGTGGTTTATTATTTCCGCCACCCGCTTTCTGGCTTACTCTACAAAAGAGGAGTGGGGAACGATATTCCTTACAAACAGTTTGCAGCAGCACAGCATGAGATGATAATGTTCAGACCTGGCCTGTTCGACCAACACCCCCAGCCCAGAGCTCTCCCTACACTCTCCTGACTCTCCCGAGGCACAATTAATCTTTAGATTTAATACTTTAATTCCACTCTTGGCCCTGAGAGCCTCTCTCTCTCTCACTCTTTCTCTTCCCCAGCAAGTTTGCATCGGTGCCAGCAGGCCGATCAATGAGAGAATTTCATCTGCAGCATAAGAAAACCATCTGGATTTTCAGCTTTGTCACCAGAGAACCTGGATTTGTTTCATTGCCTTAATCCCAAAGCGGTAGATTTCTCTCTTCCACTACCCACCCATGTTTTTTTATTATTATTATTATTTATTTATTTATTTATTTATTTACATTTATATCCCGCCCTTCTCCGAAGACTCAGGGCGGCTTACATTGTGTAAGGCATGTTGATGCCTTCGGTCTTATTGCACGGCTTAGTCGTCTGTGCCCACGCCACACATTTCCCATGGATATGCAGACGGTGCACAGGGTTCTGGGAGTGCTATTCTATTCCCCCAAATGAGGGAACTTAACAAATTTGCAGATGATGCTAAACTGGCAGCAGTGGTGGGTTGCTAACCGGTTTGCACCAGTGGGAGGCTCCACCCACATTCCCGGATGTCATCAAATGCACAGAAGTGTCGAGTGAAGCTACTGCATGTGCACAAGCAAACCAGTAGCAAAGGTAAGTGAAACTTTTAATATTCGGCCTTATGGTTTCAGATTTTTAAATTTCAAATACTGTGTTTTAATTTTTGTATATGTCTTTTTAACTTGGCTGTAAACCGCCCTGAGTCTTCGGAGAAGGGCGGTATAGAAATGTAAATAATAAAATAAATAATAAATAAAACCAATCACTGGCTGGCAGGAATAGCCAACTCCTTAGAAGATAGGCTCAAGATCCACATGGATCTTGACCAGGGGTGAAATCCAGCAGGTTCTGGAGAACCAGTAGCGGAAATTTTGAGCAGTTTGGAGAACTGGCAAACGCCACCTCTGGCTGGCCCCAGAGTGGGGTGGGAATGGAGATTTTGCAGTATCCATCCCCTGCCACACCCACAGAATCAGTAGTAAAAAAAATTGGATTTCACCACTGATCTTAACCACCTTTAAAGCGCTCCATGGCTTAGGACCGGGCTACCTACGGGACTGTCTACTGCCGGCTTCTATCTCCCAGCGTCCGGTGCGTTCCCACAGAGAGGGACTCCTCAGGGTGCCGTCAGCCAAACAGTGTCGACTGGCGGCCCCCAGGGGGAGGGCCTTCTCTGTGGGGGCTCCTACCCTGTGGAACGAACTTCCCCTCGGGCTTCGACTACTACCTGACCTTAGGACCTTTCGCCGCGAACTTAAAACCTATTTATCTCATATGGCTGGACTGGCCTGATTTTAATTTTAAATTTTAATTGAATTGTTGATGGGTTTTAAATTTTGTAATTTTATGGGGTGTAATGTCATTTTAAATTTTTTTGGCATATTTGAATTAGTTTTTTAAGGGTTGTTTTAATTATTGAGTATGTTTGTTTGTATTTTATTTGCCGGTTCACCGCCCTGAGTCCTTCGGGAGAAGGGTGGTATACAAATTAAAACATTATTATTATTATTATTATTATTATTATTAAAATGAAATTCAATGTAGAGAAAAGTAAAATCTTACACTTAGGCAAGAAAACCCAAACGTACACATATAGACTGGATGGAACCAGGCTTAATAGCAGTAACTGTGAGGGGGAACTTGGAGTCTTAGTGGACAACCAGTTAAATATGAGCTGGCAGCATGTGGCGGCAGCCAAACAGCCAATGCAATCCTAAATTGTAATTTTAAATTTTGGCCTATTTAAATAAGTTTTTTAATTTTGTGTTTTACCTTGTATTATATTGTATTTTTTACCGGCCTGTAAACTGGCCTGAGTCCTCTGGGAGATAGGGCGGTATAAAAATTTGAATAAATAAAATAAATAAATAAATTGCATTAACAGAGGGATACAATCAACATCAAGTAAGACACTAATACTATAAAGCCTTAGTAAGACCACACCTAGAGTACTGCATCCAGTTTTGGTCACCACACTATAAAAAGATGTTGAGACTCTAGAAAGAGTGCAGAGAAGAGCAACCAAGATAATTAGGGGACTGGAGGCTAAAACATAACAATGAACAGTTGCAGGAACTGGGCATGGCTAGTCTAGTGAAGAGAAGGACCAGGGGAGACATGATAGCAGTCTTCCAATACTTGAGGGGCTGCCACAGAGAGGAGAGGGTCAAGATGTTTTCCAAGGCACCTGAAGGCCAGACAAGGAATAACGGATGGAAACTGATCAAGGAGAGATTCAACCAAGAAATAAGGATAAATTTTCTGACAGTGAGAACAATCAAACAATGGAACAGAAGTTGCCTTCAGAAGTTGCGGGAGCTTCAACGCTGGAGGCTTTCAAGAAGAGACTGGACTGCCATCTGTCAAATGAATTTGGGATTTGCTCAGAGCACTGACTGACCAGATAATCCCAATTTCTTATGCATCCTTTCATCCATTCCTCAAAGTTTGGAACTGAATTTTTTTTTTTAAATTTACATTTATATCCCGCCCTTCTCCGAAGACTCAGGGCGGCTTACAATGTATAAGGCAATAGTCTCATTCTATTTGTATATTTACAAAGTCAACTTATTGCCCCCCCAACAATCTGGGTCCTCATTTTACCTACCTTATAAAGGATGGAAGGCTGAGTCAACCTTGGGCCGGGCTTGAACCTGCAGTAATTGCAGGCTGCTGTGTTCTAATAACAGGCTTCTTAACAGCCTGAGCTATTACGGCCCTTATTTAAATTTGCCATTTAAAATTCAATCTGCTGCTAATGCAGAACACAGGTAGTCTTCGATCTTCGACCACTTGCTTAGTGACAGTTCAAAGTTACAACAGCACTGAAAAAAGCGACTTCCGACCTTAGTTCACACTTACAACCATTATAACATCCCCCATGGTCACGTGATCAAAATTCATCCACTTGGCAACTGACTCGTATTGATGAAGGTTGCAGTGTCCTGGGGTCACGTGATCAACTTTTTGCAACCTTCTAGCAAGCAAAGTCAATGGGGGAGCCTGATTCACTTAACAACCGACATTACTAAGTTGACAAAATGCTCTTAACAACTGTGGCAAGACAGGTCATAAAACAGGCCAAAATTCACTTAACAAATGTCTCGCTTAGCAACGTTAATTTGGGGCTCAGTTGTGGAGGACGACCTGTGCAACGATTGTGAGTACTCTAGTGGTGGTATTTATTTATTTATTTATTTATTTTTGCGCATTTATATACCGCCCTATCTCCCTAGGGACTCAGGGCGGTTCACAGCCAAATAAAAATACATATAAATACACAATGAAACATCCATTAAAAAACTTATTACATAAGGCCGAATGATTAAAAATAGCAATACAAATAATAAAACCCCAATTAAAACCAAATTCAAAATTTAAAATACTAGTCCAGTCCTGCGCAAATAAATAGATGTGTCTTAAGCTCGCGGCGAAAGGTTCGAAGGTCAGGAAGTTGGCGGAGTCCTTGGGGAAGTTCGTTCCAGTGGGTGGGAGCCCCCACAGAGAAGGCCCTTCCCCTGGGCGTCGCCAGCCGGCACTGCCTAACCGACAGCACCCTGAGGAGTCCCTCTCTGTGAGAGCGTACGGGTCAGTGAGAGGCATTTGGTAGCAGCAGACAGTCCCGTAAGTAACCCGGCCCTATGCCATGGAGCGCTTTGAAGATAGTTACCAAAACCTTGAAGCGCACCCGGAAGGCCACAAGTAGCCAGTGCAGTCTGCGCAGGAGAGGTGTCACATGGGAGCCACGAGGGGCTCCCTCTATCACCCGCGCAGCCGGTATTCAGCTGGTTTGCACCAGTTCAGGCAAATCAGTAGTAATAAAAGCTACCGGTTCAGGTGAACCAGTAGTAAAAAAAATGCTACCAGTTCATCCGAACCGGTATTTCTGATGATCATGTCACGCGATTTATATTTGCTAGAAAGCAGGAAATCCTTTGACGCATACTGTGCATGTGCGTGCAGCGAACCAGTGGCAAACCTTGGAGGATTTCACCACTGGAATACTCATCCAAGGGACTGAAGAGTCTAGCATGAAATGTTTGTCTCGGGTCTCCATCTGAAGGCAAAATATGTTGTTCTTTTGGTCTGCGTGTTGTCTGATGCTCACTTTAGTCTTAGCCCCCACTTCCTTTCACAAAGTCATGTTTTGGGCTCCTGCTTTGCAGGTAGTAACCCCAAGGCTGGGATCCAAAGTGAATCTGGACTGGGTTCTGGTTTGTATTTGGATGAAACAAAACAGCAGAAACCCCAAGAACTTCGCTGGTATGTGCCCCATCCATGCATGCGCCAAGCCTTCCGCATATGTGCTTTGCTGGCGCGCTTGCCTTCCATGCACACCCCTGGCCTCAAAAACATTCCTAAATAGGATGGCATAGAGCCAGAGTAGTTGGACCACACTTGATTTCTGCTACCGGTTTGGGCAAACTGGTCCGAACCGGCTGAATACCACTTCTGGCTAGAAAGTCAGGAAACATCCCAAAAGAAGACAAGGTTAATTCATGGGTGATTTTTTTTTTTTGCAGGAAAATTCATCACCTGGAACGTTTCTCTTCTCATTTCAAATACCACCAACTGCATCCTATTTTACACTTGACTAATCGGTTGCTGGACAGTTCTTTTGCTCATCTAACGTTAACCAAGAGAATGAGCATCTGTGGTTTTTCAATCAGTGCGAGGTCTCTGCATGGCTACTTCCTTGGCCCAACGGCTCTCTTACTCTGCAGTTCAGCAGGAGGCGAGGAAGCCGAGTGTAAAATGAACACATTGAGCATTTCTGTGCTAGCAATTTATAGCCTTGCCCAGCCAGGGTTGCGGCACAACAAAACTAGCTTTCATTACTGATATATATGCTCAGCAAAAGCTGGAAGACGGTATACATTAGTGTGGACGTACTCGTTAAAAAGCAAACAACCATAAATACATATACAGCCCCAGCTCCAGTCCTCTGAACCTCAATGGTGGGTTGCCCCCGGTTCAGACCGTGTTGTGTCTGTGCCCCCCGAGCCGGGGCCCCTGCCAGAAAGTGACTCGGAAAATGAGGTGGAAGGGCCATCAGGACTTACCTCTGGAGCACCGGCTTTCCTGGCTCAGCTCCAGGAGCCAGAGGCAGGCCAGGTTGAGGAGATAACGAGGCCTCCGTCCCCTGACTCTTTCCCCCCCAGGCCACGCCTCCAGACCCAGCTGATGGCAGTCAGGCCTGGCTGGACCCTAAGTTTCGTAGGCAGGAGAGGCAGGAATAACAGAAGCAAGGGTGGGGCAGGCCTAGGAAGTGCTGAGTCATGGAGCCACACCCCACACGATATAAAAGCAGCAAGGGCTGCTATACCACTTTGTGGCAAGCAAATCAACTGCTTAACTAGAGCTGAAGTACTGTTTGTTCCTGGTTGACTCATCGGCATCAAGGGAGATAACAGAGACACTTGGCAGACGCTCACTAGTTTGCTGCCAGAAGCTGATAGTTGCCGGCTAATTAAGTCATCGCTCGGACTGAGGCGAGGGGGACAGAACAGACCGGTTCATAAGAACCGGTAGTAAAACCAGCGGGAGGCTCCGCCCACCGACCCTGACATCATCACGAATGCGTGCGGCTCCATTGCAAACCGTAGTAAAGTTAAGTAGAACCCACCCCGGCTGAACCTGCCAGGGTTTTGAACAATATTGAAACACTTGTGTTATTTATCCCAATGCCCCAAATGCAACAACACAGCAGTGCATTGTGGACTACAGGCGATATAGATCTTGAGTTTTTTTTATCCACAATTTAGAAGAGATTTCTGTGGGCATCTTACGGTCATGCCAATCTGTTAGAATATCTATCTAAACATGCATCCATACAGAAATCCACTACAGTGGTAAAATCCAATTTTTTTTACTACCAGTTCTGTGGGCTTGGCTTGGTGGGCGTGGTGTGGTGGGTGTGGCAGAGGAAGGATACAGCAAAATCTCCATTCCCTCCCCACTCCAGGAGGGAAGGATATTGCAAAAACTCCATTCCCACCCCACTCTGGGGCCAGCCAGAGGTGGAATTTGCCAGTTCTCTGAACTACTCAAAATTTCTGCTACCGGTTCTCCAGAACCTGTCAGAACCTGCTGGATTTCACCCCTGATCCATCAATATCTATCTATCTACCTACCTACCTATCTATCCATCCATCCATCCATCCATTTTCTATTTAGCCATCCATCCATTTTCTATCCATCCATTCAATTTCTACATCCATCCATTCAATTTTACATCCATCCATCAATTTTCCTTCTATTCATCCATCCTTCATACCTACAAATGCACACAGGGTATCTGAGCTTTTAGTATGCGTGCTGATCTAAAGAATCCACCAAATTAATTGAACAAAGATTAAACCAATCGCCTCTCGGTGGAGGCACCGTTCCAAAAATGTATCCACATTTATGCATTCCAGGGCATGTCAGACCATGGAACTGTAGAAAAACTCCAGGAATGTTCTTGTAAATCTGGAAGTAGATCTGGAAGACGCCAAACGCACGGGAAAGAAATATAGCCCGTTATTTGGAAAGGTTGCAGAGGAAATATATTGGCTTCAGAAGAGTTGGATTCACACACACAACCAAAGCATCTGTTGCTCCAGATCCTTTATCATTCTTGTTGCTCTTCTCTGCACACTTTCTAGGCTCCGAGCATTGATTTTTGTATCGTAGTGACCAAAAACTGTACGCAATATTCCATGTGGCTTCACTAGTATGGTATAAAGTGATATTACACTTTTTTATGTTTACAAGTTTTTTTAATTTTAATTTTTAATCCTATATACATATTTTGTGGACAGTACATTGACTGGGTCAAGTCTTTTTTTAAAAAAAAAAAACAATGTTAACACTAATAATACACATCAATATTTATAGTCCTAATCTTCCAACTTCAACGACGCTATTCTCTTTTTTGTAATCCTTTGTCATTTTCCCATTAATTCATTTAAACATAAATAACATTTCTTTATGCCATATATTTATTCCCCTACTAAATGCTATTATTGAATATTTTAGAAATTACTCATTATGCCACCATAACTTCCAGATTCCCAATGTGTAGGATTATTAATAGCACCAAATATTAACAATATTTAATCAATCCTGGGAGTGTACTTCCAAGTCCCCACAATTTTCTAATTCTTAATATATAAAATTCATAATATACTTTAACACACTGTAAATATTAATAATACAGCTAAATTTCCTAATCCTAAATTTCCATCTACTCGTCTTAGTATTGTTGTGTCTCGCTCGCTTTCCCCGCAGCCGGGTCCCTCTTATCTCCTGCTGAACGCTGAGGAATGTCCTGGCATGCCTTCAGGCCCCAGCCCTGGCACTATGCCCAGACAGGCCGAGCAAGACGAAGGGCCTGACGTGCCTCCAGCCCCCAGCCCTGGCTCCATGCCCAGGCAAACGGAGCAACTAGACCCCTCCCCCTCCCCCACAGCATGTGAGACTGAGGAATGTGAATTGCCAACAGCTGGAGCCTGGAGAGATCCTCGCTTCAGGAGAATTGGTAGGCGGCGTCACCAAAAGGAAGGGAGGGGCAGGCCTGGATAAGTGCTGAGTCATGGAGCCACACCCCATGGCCTATATAAAGGATCTGGTTTCTGGCATTCTCTGAGTCAGGCAAAGTCTACCTTGGATTGCTGAAGTCACTTCCTGGTCTCCTGCCTGCCTTGAGAACTTTGCTAGGACTTTGGCAGAGCTGCAGAGGCACGCCTGATACGGACTTCCCTGACCCGGCCATCAGCGGAGGAGTGGGACACGACAAGTATGTATATATTCCAAGTTGACAATTTTCCATTTTATTAATATATTTTCTTATGTTTATATTTCTTATGTTTTCTTACTATCCGTCGTCTCTTAACCTTTTTAGAATCCATCAATTATTGACTTTTTAGTCAGCCTTTTCTCTCTCTCTCTCTCTCTCTCTCTCTCTCTCTCTCTTGGAATCCTATAACTCTTTTTGATATTTTTGTGCCTGCAAAACCCTCCCTTCTGAATACCTTTTATCCAGTGGTGGGATTCAAATAATTTAACAACCGGTTCTCTGTCCTAATGATTTCTTCCAACAACCATTTCACCAAACTGCTCAGAAAGTTAACAACCGGTTCTTCCGAAGTGGTGCAAACTGGCTGAATCCCACCACTGCCTTTATTTCTTTCTGCTATATTGTTTGAACACCCTTCAACAAAACTTCCCTCTTTTTTAAAAAAGAAATTTTTCTTTTTTCCCTTTAAATCTCTCTCTCTTTTTATGGAAAATTTTTCTCTTTATTATGTTGTAAGCTTTTCAGGAGTTTTCTAGTGGATGCCTACTTATTCCTTTCTCATCTTTATTTTTAACTTCTTGCTTCTCCTTTTGAGTTTCTTCTAAGTTCTCACTTATTTCTTGTATATCTTTTCCCTCCACTTGTTGAACAACTTCTACATTCATTTCTGTGTCTTTATCATTCTTTAAAAATTCCCGCATACTTTTTACCATCAAAATTTTATCTTCATATACCTCAGTATTCATTTTATAATTCAATGAAAATTACTCAGTATATTTTTATAATTCCAGTATCTCAATATTTTAAAGCTCCTTTTATACTCTTAAATTATTAATTTACAACCTTAAAGTTTCCCAATTATATAGCTTCCCAATTGTCCAAATTTTTGAAATTTCTTTCCCCTCCCCTTTTCTTTTCTTCTAACACCTTTCTTCTTTTAACTCATAGAGTGTTCTGTTAAAATAACATTTATAGTCCAAGTCCAAATTAATCTGATATATTCCTCCAATCTTTCCAGTCCATAGTCCACTAGCTAATTTTAGCGAAATTTAGTTATGTAAAAGTTAGTTCCTTTTAAAGTCTTCAGAAGAGGAGGAAAAAAAGATTTAGATTTTTTTTTTATTGGCCAAGTGTGATTGGACACACAAGGAATTTGTCTTGGTGCATATGCTCTCAGTGTACATAAAAGAAAAGATACGTTCATCAAGGTACAACATTTATTTATTTATTTTTTTTGTTTACATTTATACCCCGCCCTTCTCCGAAGACTCAGGGCGGCTTACAATGTATAGGGCAATAGTCTCATTCTATTTGTATATATTTACAAAGTCAACTTATTGCCCCCCCAACAATCTGGGTCCTCATTTTACCTACCTTATAAAGGATGGAAGGCTGAGTCAACCTTGGGCCGGGCTCGAACCTGCAGTAATTGCAGGCTTTGTGTTCTTAATAACACGCCTTACCAGGCAGAGCTAAACCGGCCCTTACAACACAAATGATGGTCAATATATCAATATAAATCATAAGGATTGCCAGCAACAAAGTTACAGTCATACAGTCATAAGTGGAAAGAGATTGGTGATGGGAACTATGGGAAGATTAATAGTAGTGCAGATTCAGTAAATAGTCTGACAGTGTTGAGGGAATTATTTGTTTAGCAGAGTGATGGCCTTCGGGAAAAAACTGTTCTTGTGTCTAGTTGTTCTGGTGTGCAGTGCTCTATAGCGTCATTTTGAGGGTAGGAGTTGAAATAGTTTATGTCCAGGATGTGAGGGATCTGTAAATATTTTCATGGCCCTCTTCTAGATTCGTGCAGTATACAGGTCCTCAATGGAAGGCAGTCTTTTAAATCAAGGCAGTCTTGATTTAAAAGACTCATTAAGTATTCTCAAAGTTATCCAAGTCGTCTTCTAACATAGAATCAAGGTCTGGCTGTCTTCCAGATGTTATTACTTCTCTTCTGTGTATCAGTCTTTGTATATTGTGTACTGAGTTTACTTTCACTAAGTATGCTACCATTGTAGTGCTTCACTTCGTCCAGTAGATGGCACTCTTATTTCCAAATCCAAGCAATCTGTCAAAAACAGCTGATTCTCAATAAATCCAGGGGGTTTGAAAATACAAATAACAAAACAATTTCTCCTGAAGATCACTGTTTAAATTATTTAAGCTTTTTTCCCAAACTTTCTGTGCTTTGTAGCTTCCCTTGGGCTTCTTTTGCCTCTTAAATTTCCGGTTTCTTTTTTCTTTGTGTAATAATTCGCCACTCTCTTAGGCTTTGGAGTTAACTTTTAAAATTCTTGTGTTACCATCAGGTCTTTAAAGTAAAAGTTGGTAGTTATCTCACCCAGTTTCAAGGCTCTTTCCATACACCACTCCAGCACAAATCTTGTAGTCCCAGTTATCCCAGCTTTGTGACTGCCAAAAATGGTGGTCATACATGCTGCCATTCGGGGAGAGCTTGCTTCAGACCTAACGAGGAATTTGCGGATTCCTTGTGGTCAGCGAAGCCCTCTCCTTCCTTCACCACCCCTTCAAGGCAGCTATGACCCTGTGGGATCTCCTGGTAGCGGTTACTGGCTGGATTTTGCAAGGCTTGGCAGAGCCCGCTATTTTCCAGCCATTCTCGCTGCAACATCAACTGGAATATTACAGATAGTCCTTGGGGGGTGGGCGCGGTGGCTCACGTGGTAAGACACTGGGCCTGCCCACCGCTGAGGTTGGCAGCTCAGCAGCTCAATTCCCATTAGTAAATAAACTGCGTAGGGACAAGAAAAAAGCCTCCCACAATTGCCTACTGGCATTCAGGCGTCCCACGGGTAAATTAACATCGCCTGAATAAATTCCTTTCACAGAGGCAGCCGGCTCACATGTGCCATACTCTGGCTAATGTGCCATACTCTAAAAAAAACAACAACAATAACAGATTGTCCTTGACTTACAATAGTTCATTTAATGACCGAAGTTACAACAGCGCTGAAAAAAAGCGCTCTTATGATCGTTTTTCACAGTTATAACCGTTGCAACATCCCCATGGTCATGTGATCAAAATTCAGACACTTGGCGACTGCTTCATATTTATGACGTTGTAGTGTCCTGGGGTCACATGAATCCCCTTTTGCGACCTTGTGACAAGCAAAGTCAACAGGGACGCCCAGGTTCACTGAATGGCCGTGATTCACTTAACAACTTTGGCAAAAAAAATATCATAAAATTCACTTGACAGCTGTCTCACTTAACAGCAGAACCTTTGGGCTCAGTTGTGGTCATAAATTGAGGATTTCCTGCATCGATTCTTTTGATCTTGATGCTGTTCTTCTGTTTTGAGGTTCTCGTTGCTTTATAGGATCTTACTCAGGCCAGCTTTTCATCCAAAAGAATAATAATTATTATTATTAATAACAACAACAACAACAACAAAGTTGGAAATGACCTTGGAGGTCTTCTAGTCCAACCCCATGCCCAGGCAGGAAACCCTACACCACTTCAGACAAATGATTGTCCAATCTCTTCTCAACTCTTCCAGTGTTGGAGCATTCACAACTTCTGCAGGCAAGTTGTTCCACTTATTAATTGTTCTAACTGTCAGGAAATTTCTCCTTAGTTCTAAGTTGCTTCTTTCCTTGATCAGTTTCCACCCATTGCTTCTTGTCCTGTCCGCAGGTGCTTTGGAGAATAGCTTGACTCCCTCTTTTTTGTGGCAACCCCTGAGATATTGGAAGACTGCTATCATGTCTCCCCTAGTCCTTCTTTTCATTAAACTAGACATACCGAGTTCTTCATATGTTTTAGCCTCCAGTTCCCTAATCATGAAAGAAATATTTCAACCCCACAGAACATGCCGAATTAAAATGAAACATCCATTAAAAAACAAGTTTAATGACAGATTAAGAATCATCAGACATTTCCACTTCATTCAGTTTTCCAATAAAAAATAAAAAAGGGGGGTGGGGACAGAAATATTGGTAGGAATTAAAAACTGTTTGGTACAGTTTTCTCGTATTTAAGCTATTTACAGCATTTTTAAAAAAAAAAAGATACAATTTTTATATACAGACAAACACGGCAAGAAGTAAAAATGAGCCGATTAGTTTCAAACAATTTTGAAAACACTTTCTCTTAATGGGAAATAAAACAGTTAAGTCTGCACTGAACTCTTTCTGTCGCTTCTGTGCTTTAAAGAATAGGACCTAGTGAAGAATTTCTCAGATTGTTAAATATACTTTTGATTCAAATATCCTGGGGGGGGAGAAAAGACCTCTTCCCATTAGAGGCCAGAGAAAATTTGGACCAATAGAGATGTAGAACAACACTAGGTTTTACCGTAAAGAACCATTACTTGTCCATCAGTTGTAAAAGCAACAGTTGTAAAAAAAAAAAAAAAAAGGCGGATCACACAGTGAAATACAACAGTCTTGTCCATTGGAAGCGTTTTAGCTCTATCTAGCTCTACTTAATAGTGTTTGTTCCCTAAACAATCTCTCAGCCGTCCTTTCTTTCACTCAAGAAGAGGCACTTAGACAGAGGCATTTATTCTACTAGAAGGCGGCTCAAATTCTGTTGGTGCAGACAGCAAACACCGGAACAAATCAGTATTTGACACCGCAGGATAGAAGCGCTCCCTAAAAAAAGGTTGGACTACAACTCCCAGAACACCTAAACAGGTGTTGGCCAATAGGTGGGGGGGGAAGAAGAAGAATGCTAATGACACAACGGCTTCCAAGGAGGTCCCAGTTTTGAGAACCAACTTCCTTTAGCCATCAACCTATAAAGAAGTTTAGGGGGCCCTAAGAAGAAGACAGAAATGCTGTAGAGTAGGGGTCTCCAACCTTGGCAACTTTAAGACTTGTGGACTTCAACTTCCAGAGTTCCTCAGCCAGCAAAGCTTCAACTCTGGGAGTTGAAGTCCACAAGTCTTAAAGTTGCCAAGATTGGAGACCCCTGCGGTAGACTACCATAGATTAAACAAGGCTGTACAATAAGGCACATTGTGGTAATGCCAATCTGCCCCAAAATGGGGCAGAAAAAGGTTACAATCCACCCATACAAACACACACACACATTCATGCACACACAATTATATTCTCTAGATCTCTCTACATCTATCTCATTCTAATGAGGTAAACAGGTGCAGAGGGACTGGATTAAAAGTGCAGGGTCTCAAGAGATTTCCGCTCCGTATCGGTGTTTTGTCCAAAGTGGGCTTTCTTGTGGACATTGATGGCTAGGCAGTGCAATTCCCAGCCAGCTTATTTCGGTGCCCATGATATCTGAGGGGGACTAAATGAGGAAAGGGCTACTATGAAACCTCCTGGATAAGACAGGATTTGGAGAAGGAGACAAGAATGCCAACGGTCTGCAAATAATCCCGGAATATCTTCCAAGAAGCTCAAGGAAGCCAAGTCTCAAGAACATCTGAAAACAGGCAGCATTTCACAAGAGCCAGGCAAGAGGTGCTTCAAAGAAAGTTAAGTCTTGTTGATGGGATGGCTCAGGACATGAAGATGCAAGGCACGAGCTTTTCAAACTTCAAACAAGCAAGGTAGGCAAGATCCCACAGGCTTACTCTGAAGTTCTCCCCTCATTCCCATTTCCATCCACCATATTCCAACCCTTGATGGAAACCGTTGTGATTTTCCACTGTTGGAAAAATCCAGAATCAACTGGGTGTTTTTTTGTTTGGTTGGTTTTTTTTTTTTTTATGGCAAGTGGATTGCAAGTCCCAAATATTTCAACCGGGCTTTTACACCCAGACATAGAAGAGCAAAAAGGCTATTATTCCTTGATTGTCAAGTGTTGTTGTTTTTTATCCTCAAAGGCATTTTGGAGCTTTGCAGACAACCTACTAATAATCAACAGAACTCTTGCAGAACTTGATTCTGCCTACAAAAAAAATGCTAAAGGAACGGTGAAATCGTACCCCTCCCCCCAGGTTCTACGCGGCTCACCGAATTGGTAGCACTGGTAGCAGGAAGCTCCGCCCAGCCGCCGGGACGTCATTACGTCCCGGTTTTTCACCATCTGTGCATGCGCAGAAGAGGTGCACACGAATGTAGCGTGCTCCCGTTCCAGAACCAGTAGCAAACGGTAAATGGATTTCACCGCTGTGCTAAAGTCAGAACTTTTTATCCCAGGGACTCAAATGGATAGAAATAGAATTTTAAAAAAAATATCAAGGAGGGATTCTCAATCTGAATTATGCTGGTGGGTGAGATGGAAAGACAGGGAAACTAATGAGGATGGGAAAGGAAAAATTCAGATGGGGTAAGGTAAAATATATTGGCTGTCGTCCCTTCCTCACCCCCCCCCTTCCTGTTTTTCTTCCCTAGGTCTTTGCATCTCTGATCAGTATATTATAAAAAGGAGGTGAAGTCAGAGATGGGAAATATTCCCTTTAAAAACAGCAAGATCTGATATGATGCTTCTTACATTGCGGATCGAATATGATTTTCGGTGCTTGCTTTGCCAGCGTAACAAGGCTGTATTTTATAGGCAATTTTGCACCGATATTGGGAAGTTCACTCGGGGGGGGACAGGGAGAGAGAGAGAAAAAGAAGTCATTTAATCAAAGAAGCTGCTGTCTTAATTTCTGTTGCAAATATCCAGAATATCACCGGCTATGAGCAAAAGACAAGCTTTTTTTAAATCTCTCTGCGCCCCTCTAGTGGTTCCATCAAATTTTGCAGCGATATTATAGCCCTAAATCGGGGCTCTCCAACCTTAGCAACTTTATGACTTGTGGACTTCAATTCCCAGAATTCCTCAGCCAGCAAAAGCTGAAGAGAAAAAAATAAAAGCAAAAGCTGGCTGAGGAATTCTGGGAGTTGAAGTCCACAAGTCGTAAAGTTGCCAAGGTTGGAGATCCCTGCCCTAAATCAATCCCCATCATAGCATATCTGGAAATATTAATATAATTCCCTTTCCGTAAGAATTCCAGGGAATTGCACACTGAAACAGCAAAGATAGTAACCTCACCCTTAATGAGGAATTTTAAGGGAAAAGTTATAAGGCCGTAGGATAATCGCAGGCGGCATGGAGTCGGACACAAGAAGGAAAAAAGAACGGGGCATCAAGCCCAGAGACCTCCAATCTCTTTTCTAAACAAGCAGATAAGTCTCCTTTTCTTTCCGCTGTCCTCTGTTTGGCGCTTGGGAGAAGAGGAGCCCGTATAATCCCATCTCAAATTGGTTCCAACTTTCCCTTGCACACTTGTGCAAAAGTCAGCTCTGTGGCGGAGCTCCAAGCCGGGTCAAAAACTCAGTCCATGTTTAAATGAAGACACTGCGGTGATCTCAGGAGACAGAAGCAAGGAAAGAAGCAATTGGAAGGATCTCCAGGTGGCAACGGTCCATGTACAATTAATCCAGGTGGGTCATTTGTTATCAAACCAACCTTCCCCACCTGGGAGACCCAGAAGAACGAGAACAGAAGGAGAGAAGGGTTGAACGTATGAGACAGGGTTCCCTTCACATCATGTGGGAAAGTCTTCTTCAATGGCCAGGTTGACCGACCTCCATGAGTTGGGTGAACAATCCTAGTGGCTGAAACCACCTACAACCCTGTTTTCTCTTTGATCCATGTTCGTAGCTTAGTGACCCGGGTGTAAACTCCTGGCCTGTTCCGGCGAGCACAACCATCTCCCCAGCTGACTATACCAGCCAGGAACATCCTATTGTTCACTTCCACGCTGGTAAGCGGTCCTCCCGAATCTCCCTAAAAGGAAATGAGGCAGCGGTTAATCAAGGAACAGAATCTCTGAGGCTCCCTTCCCTCATTTCATACTCCAAGGAAGTTTTTCTAAGGAGTTGCCAGGATTTCTTGGATGGATCCTTTTATAAGTTGGACCTTCTGGAGCAGGAGTGTCCAACCCTTGGCAACCTTAAGTCTTGTAGACTTCAACACCCAGAATCCTCTAGCCAACATGGCTGACTGGGGAATTCTGGGAGCTGAAGTCCACAGGTCTTAAAATTGCGAAGGTTGGTCACCCCTGTTCTTGAGGGAGATAAACAATAGAAGAAGAAGAGCAGAGTGAGATGGGCTGAGCACAGCCTATGCTCTTATGTTTAGTGGCTGCTTTGTTGCCAAGTGCCTACAAGGATGGTGAAGGAACAGATAGACCTCCCAATGCTGCTAAGCAACTCTCTATCATCTAAATGGACTGGCTGGAGCCGCCTATTTATTGCCATTGAGCAACATCTAAAGGGCTTGCTGTTCTTCAGGGCTTGAACATCTCCAGAAGAACATCTAAAGGGCTTGAACTTCTCCAGAAGAACATCTAAAGGGCTTGAACATCTCCAGAAGAACATCTAAAGGGCTTGAACATCTCTAGAAGAACATCTAAAGGGCTTGAACTTCTCCAGAAGAAATCGCAAACTTTCTCACCTGGCAAGCATCAATTCCTCCCGTCAGGACTCCTACGCACATCATCCGTGCAGTGAGTTGATTGACCAGAAGGGACTCACACATGGTCTGATTGATCACCCGGATTTCTGCCTTCTGCAAAATTGTGGCACCAGGACCTGCCAAAAAAAATCAGAAAGGTTTGCGTGAGATTTAGGGAAGTCACATAATCCGAATTGGCAACCAGGATGTAGTTACAACAGTTGCAGTATCCTGGGATAGAGGATCACCATTTGACAAGCAAAATCAACAGGGAAAGCCAAATTCACTTACTCACAGTACAAACAAGGTCATAAAATTGGCCATGATTCATTTAATGAATTCCATGTACACTAATAATAATAACAATAACAATAACAATAACAACAACAACAACAACAACAACAACAACAACAACAACAACAACAATAATAATAATAATAATAATTAATAATAATAATAATATTTTAATTTGTATACCGCCCTTCTCCTGAAGGACTCAGGGCGGTTTACAGCCAAAATAAAATACAGCAACAACGCATACAATACTAAAAACAAACATTAAAAAACTTATTCAATTTGGCCCCATTTTAAAATACAATCAACCCTATAAAATTAATAAAAATTTAAACCCATAAAATCAGCTTAAAAATTTAAAAATTCAAGCCAGTCCAGCAAGACGGAATAAATAAGTCTTAAGTTCACGGCGAAAGGTCCGAAGGTCAGGTAGTTGTCGAAGTCCAGGGGGAAGTTCGTTCCACAGGGTAGGAGCCCCCACAGAGAAGGCCCTTCCCCTGGGAGCCGCCAGTCGACATTGCTTGGCTGACGGCACCCTAAGGAGTCCCTCTCTGTGAGAACGCACCGGTCGCTGGGAGATAGAAGATGGCAGTAGACGATCCCGTAAGTATCCCGGTCCTAAGCCATGGAGCGCTTCAAAGATGGTCACCAATACCTTGAAGCGCACCCGGAAGACAACAGGCAGCCAGTGCAGTCTGCGCAGGATGGGTGTTACATGGGAGCTCCGAACCGCTCCCTCTATCACCCGCGCAGCTGCATTCTGGACTAACTGGAGCCTCCGGGTGCTCTTCAAGGGGAGCCCCATGTAGAGAGCATTGCAGTAGTCCAAGCGAGAGGTAACAAAAGCATGAGTGACCGTGCATAGGGCATCCCGGTCCAGGAAGGGGCGCAACTGGCGAATCAGGCGAACTTGATAAAAAGCTCTCCTGGAGTGATCTTCAAAAGACAACTGCCCATGTCCTCGGGAGTCACAGGGTCAAAACTATCCCAAACAGTCTCAACAAGACGAGTCTCAAATCTCTCGCCTGGATCTACCCAATTTTGATCCAATCCATCCCACTACAATTCCACTGTTCCACTACAATTCCACTGTATTCCAAATCCTAACGATGATTGTAAATCGAGGACTACCTGTGCCAAGGACTCTGGGCATTTGGAGAAACAATGCTATGAGTGAAAACAAACGGGGTTTTCAGAAAGTTTTAGAATGCTGGTTTATTTGTGTAGCCTCTGTTGATACATCTTTGGCCTTTGTTCTTTATGACCGGCTTGCATTGCAATGGATAGAAACTAACCAAAGGAGAGAAGCCACCTAGAAGTAAGCAGAAATTTCCTAATAGTGAGAGGAATCAATCAATGGGACAGAAATTGTCCTTGCCTTCAGAAGTTGTTGGTGCACCATCACTGGAGGCTTTCAAAACAAGACAGGACAACCACTTGTCTAAAATGGTATAGAGTTTCCTGCTCGAGCAAGGGGTTTGTCTAGAAGATCTCCAAGGTCTCCTCCAACTTTATTATTCTATGTTCTATGTGGTATGCTGTACGTTCATGAATCGAGGGAGAGACAGACAATGTCTCTCCCTCGACAGACCTGCACCAGTGGCACAAGCATGTTTACCTTCCAGCATTTTTCCACCTAGGAAAAATTTCAGATGGAGTCACTCACTCATTTACATTTAGAATAGAATAACAGAGTTGGAAGGCACCTTGGAGGTCTTCTAGTCCAACCCCCTGCCCAGGCAGGAAACCCTACACCACTTCAGACAAATGGTTATCCAACATCTTCTTAAAAACTTCCAGTGTTGGAGCATTTACAATTCCTGCAGGCAAGTTGTTCCACTCATTAACTGTTCTGTCAGGAAATTTCTCCTTAGTTCTAAGTTGCTTCTCTCCTTAATTAGTTTCCACCCATTGCTTCTTGTCCTGTCCGCAGGTGCTTTGGAGAATAGCTTGACTCCCTCTTCTTTGTGGCAACCCCTGAGATATTGGAAGACTGCTATCATGTCTCCCCTAGTCCTTCTTTTCATTAAACTAGACGTACCCAGTTCCTGCAACCATTCTTCATATGTTTTAGCCTCCAGTCCCCTAATCATCTTTGTTGCTCTGCTCTGCACTCTTTCTAGAGTCTCTACATCTTGTTTACATCGTGGCGACAAAAACTGGATGTTTATCCAAAACGAGCTGCAGATTGGTGCTAAATCCTCTATAATCTTTTTCCCCAAGGGGGACACCTTCCTCTTCCCATTCTTTGACTCACCCATTTCTTCAGTCCTTCCCCATCCGGTCACCCAGATGGCTTTCCCTGCAGGGAATTCATGGGTGGCATCAGGCAAACAGATAGGAATGATTTCTTTGGAAAAAGCCACGGGGCTGGAGAGCTCCATCAGGGCGATGTCATAATCGTACGTGAAGTCATTGAAGAGCGGGTGGGTGATGATTCTCTTGATAGCCTTTTTCTGAACGTGGCTGTTCGACCTTTTCTCCTGATCTAGAAGACCCATGTAGGCAGTCCACAGAGAGGGATCGTTATATCTGCAGGCAGAGCAAGGTATCTCGGTTAGCCAGGACATTTTTGAATGCAGGTAGTTGTTCTGAACTAAAGGTAAAGGTAAAGGTTCCCCTCGCACATATGTGCTAATCGTTCCCAACTCTAGGGGGCGGTGCTCATCTCCGTTTCAAAGCCGAAGAGCCAACATTGTCCGAAGACGTCTCCGGAGTCATGTGGCCGGCGTGACTCAATGCCAAAAGTGCACAGAATGCTGTTACCTTCCCACCAAAGGTGGTCCCTATTTTTCTACTTGCATTTTTTACGTGCTTTCGAACTGCTAGGTTGGCAGAAGCTGGGACAAGCAACGGGAGCTCACCCCATTACACAGCACTAGGGATTCGAACCGCTGAACTGCCGACTTTTTGATCGACAAGCTCAGCATCTTAGCCACTAAGCCACCTGTTCTGACCTAGACTTCCCCAAAAAGCGCAAAGCAGAATCCTGGTCCCGACAAAACCCCTTTTATGAAACAAACAGTGAATTCCTCTCATTCTCCTTCAGCAAAGTCTTTCAAGGGAGAATTTACAGTTATAGACCTTGTCTGGCTTGGAGAGCTGCCAGGCCGATATCTTCAAAACTTTGGCAAAGAGTCTCAGAAGAGTCACAAATCAATTAGAGGAACTAATTGTCTCCTGCAAACTCCACTCCCATTTCGCTCCTCTTTTATTCCCTCTGGGAAGGGCCATTCATCATCCACCTGTGGCTTTACTCCTGAGTCGACCCTTGTTCTTTAGCTGTTCCCTTTGTTTGGCAACTCTGCGCATGCGCACACTGGGAACACTCAGAGTTTTTGCTTGCAATGGATCTGTTACTTGGAACCCTGACATTACCCCAGTCAAAGTGAACCCCCTACCCCCAAGTCTTCGGGTTTCATTACTTTAAAAATTCAATAAAGTATTTATAAGAAAAAAACAATTAACTTCTGAAGCGTGATTAAAACAAAAACAAAAACCTCTACCTACCTGATGTAGTTCTTTTCAACAAAGCAATGGGCAGCCGTGACCAGCCACTTGTTGGATATCAAGGAAGCTCCACATACGTGACCCTCGCTCTGGACATGCAGACTGACCTGCCAGGGCCATTCGCCCAAATCGGAGTCCATTCCACCCACAATCCGGGACTGCTTGCTATAGGCACGGATGCCACAGTCTAAAAGGAAGAAAATTCAGACACACAGACCCAAAAAAAGCTTCAGTTCAATTGGTCTCCTCAGTTCAAAGAGATGCTTGGCCATCAGTCAAGACATTCAACAAGAGTTTGTGGTGATTCTCAACCATTCAGTCATGGTTGTCCCAAAACTGCTTTTCCAAAAGGAAACTGGACTTTCTTGGGGGTTGTTTTTTCCCCCTTGAAAATGTTTCGCTTCTCATCCAAGAAGCTTCTTCCGTTCAGTTCTTCATGAACTGAAGAAGTTCTCATGAACTGAGAAGGCCAGAGTGGGCCTTCTCAGGGTGCCGTCGACCAAACAATGTCGGTTGGCGGCCCCCAGGGGGAGAGCCTTCTCTGTGGCAGCACCGGCCCTTTGGAACGAGTTGCCTCCGGGTTTACGCCAACTTCCCAACCTCTGGACCTTCAAGCGGGAATTGAAGACGTTACTATTTCATTGGGCGGGACTAGCCTAAGTATATTTTAATGTGTATTTTAACTGTATTTTAATGGGGTTTTAAGTCGGTCTTTGACCGTTTTAGTTGATGGCCTTGTTAATATTTGTTTTTAAATTCTTTTAAATTTGCTATTTATTTGTTGTATTTTAAGATGGCTGTACCCCTGAGTCCTTTGGGAGAAGGGCGGTATAAAAGTTCAATTATAAATAAATAAAATAAATAAAAAGGAGAACAACAACAACAAGAAAGTCTAATTGCCTTTTGGAAAAGTTGCCTTTGGAACATTCAACAAGAGTTTCCCACAATCCTTTGTGTGGGAAAAGTACTTCCCCAAATTCTGTCACCTCTTTAACATCACGACAAGAACTGAACTCTGTTTTCATCTACCGTATTTTTCAGAGTATAAGACGCTCCGGACTGGAAGATGCACCTACCTTTTTTGGTGAGGAAAACAAGAAAAAGAAATCTGCCTTCCAGCACTTTTGCCTCATTGCAGCAAACAGCAAATAGCCTGCTTTACTTTCATTTTTGTTTTCAGGGGATGTCATCACTTGTGCACATCGCCCCTGGTCTCCTTTTCACTGTCCAAGGCCCTCCAGAACTTCTTTTGTGGCTGGCAAAGTTTTCCTGAAGGCCTCTGCAGCCGATAACGGAGCTATGGATCAATCCGGAGCTTTGTTATCAGATACAGGGGTCTTCAGGAAAGCCTTGCCGGCTGCAGAAGAAATGGGCCGCAAGCAGTGGTGGGATTCCAGTAATTTAACAACTGGTTCTCTGCCCTAATGATTTCTTCCAACAAACAGTTTGCCAAACTGCTCAGAAAGTTAACAACCGGTTCTCCAGAAGTGGTGTGAACTGGCTGAATCCCACCACTGGCTGCAAGGCAGGTGTTGGGGTGTGAGGCCTGGCTACAACCGTCCAAAGGTACCGTATTTTTTGGCATATAAGACGCACCTTTTCCCCCAAAAAAGAGGGTGAAAATCTAGGTGCGTCTTATACTCTGAATGTAGCCCCACCCAGCTTCTCAAACGGAGGTTTCAGAGGCTGAAAGAAGCTTCAGAAAAAAAGCCCCCAAACAGAGCTTCAGAAAAAAAGCCCCCAAACAGAGCTTCAGAAAAAAAGCCCCCAAACAGAGCTTCAGAAAAAAAGCCCCCAAACAGAGCTTCAGAAAAAAAGCCCCCAAACAGAGCTTCAGAAAAAAAGCCCCCAAACAGAGCTACAGAAAAAAAGCCCCCAAACAGAGCTTCAGAAAAAAAGCCCCCAAACCGAGCTTCAGAAAAAAGCCCCAAACAGAGCTACAGAAAAAAAGCCCCCAAATAGAGCTTCAGAAAAAAAGCCCCCAAACAGAGCTACAGAAAAAAAGCCCCCAAACAGAGCTTCAGAAAAAAAGCCCCCAAACAGAGCTTCAGAAAAAAAGCCCCCAAACAGAGCTTCAGAAAAAAAGCCCCCAAATAGAGCTTCAGAAAAAAAGCCCCCAAACAGAGCTTCAGAGGCTTTTTTTCTGAAGCTCTGTTTCGGAGGCTTTCAGAGGCAGAAAGAAGTTTTTTCTGAAACTGAGTTTCAGAGGCAGAAAAAAAAAGCAAGGCACAGAGCTCACAACCAAGGAACCTGTTGCTAAAATTCACCTCTGGGAACAGCTGATTGGGGGTATTCCGGGAGGCCGATCCACCTGCCAATCAGCTTTTTTCTTATTTTCCTCCCCAAAAACTAAGGTGCGTCTTATACTCTGGTGCATCTTATACTCTGAAAAATACAGTAGGGCAGCTCTACCACCCTCATCCCCACCCTAGCTTAATTTTTACCCGTGCACTCTGGAGTGGGCAGGATCTTAATTAGGGCTTATTTTGGGGTAGGGCTTATATTGGGTGCACGTGTAGAAATCAAGCTAGGACTTACTTTCAGGGTTGGTCGTATTTTCGGGGAAACAGAGTATCTTGGTATAATCAGAACTCACTGCAATTCTCTTCATCTGAATTGTCGCTACAGTCTGCTGCTCCATCACATTCCGGATTCCTCTTGTTCACACACACATTGTTGCGGCATTTGTAGGTATATGCTTGACAGGAAACGCTGACCGCTTTGAAAAAAGCAGAGATTAAAAAAAAAACATAACTTCAGAAGAGGATGTCGCCAGATGGTTGTGGGGGCAATTTTGTTTGGTAAAAGAAGGATGGCGAGTGCCCCCCAAGGCTAGGAATGCAAAATGAAGTCTGGAACTATTTGAATCTTTTCCACATCATGGACAACTTTGCTACTTCCTTTCTAGGAAGTATAAGTAGTCCTCGAATTACAACCACAATTGAATTTTGCCCCATTTTATGACCTTTCTGGTCACAGCTATTAAGTGATTCACTGCAGTTGTTAAGTTAGAAATACAATTGTTAAGTGAATCTGGCTTTCCCATTGACATGGCTTGTCGGAAGGTTGAAAAGGGGATGAGACATCCCCGGGAATCATAAATATGAGTCAGTTGTCGAATATCTGAATTTTGATCATGTGACTGCAATGGTCGTAAATGTGAACAATGGTTCATAAGTCACTGGCATTGTAGCTTTGAACAGTCACTAAACAAAACATTGTAAGTAGAGGATTACCTGTAAAACACGCTATTTTTCTGAATGCCCTCTCTCTCTTGTGGGAAAGGATGTCTACTTCCACGAAAGAATTTTTTAAGAACAATTACATAATGCTGTCTAGAGCAGGGGTCTCCAACCTTGGTCCCTTTAAGACTTGTGGACTTCAACTCTGGGAGTTGAAGTCCACAAGTCTTAAAGGGACCAAGGTTGGAGGCCCCTGCTCTAGACCATACATACACACACATACCCTGTTTTCCCCAAATTAAGACCTCCCCTGATAATAAGCCCAATCGGGCTCTTGAGCGCATGGCAATAAGGCCAAGCGCTTATTTCAGGGTTCGAACAAATATAAGACACAGGCTTATTTTCGGGGAATTATGGTACATACACATACACACACACACACACACAAACCAGATACACACACACAAATACAGACAAACACACACACAAACAAACACACACACACAAACACATCAGTGGTGGATTGCTACCAGTTCACCCCGGGTCAGGCGAACCTGTAGCGGCGATGGTGGGAGGCTCCGCCCACCTGCCCAGATGCTTCTACACATGTGCAGAAGCTTCTGTATATGTGCAGAAGCATCACGCGCGCCCATGCGCTCACACGCGCCCATGCACTCACACGCCCACAAGTGAACCGGTAGCGACAGGTTTTGAAACCTGCTCCTGAAACACACTACACACACACTTATATTTTATATTTGTCAAGTGGCTCATAAACCTTCTTTGAAAGTTCCAAAGAAAAACGCACTGCTTCAGATACAAGCTATGCCAGAATCCTACTATTAAAAGTCATTAAAAAAGATTTACCCAGTAGGGTATTGAAACGAAAGCTACAGAAATGAGGTTAATTAAGAGTCCCATAGCAGTTGGACAGAGTTCATATGAAGAGGTCTGAAAGAATTAAAAAAAAAAATCTTGGCTTGGTTTTGAAACAGGGATCGATATGGGAATGGTGTTGAGAAGCTTCAGAGAAAAAGGACAGGCAATGTTGATGCGCTAGCTTAGAAGAAATAATCTACTACAAATTCCTGGTCAAACTGAGAACGGGCAGTTATCTTCAGTTAAGGGATCTCCAACCTGGGCAACTTTAAGACTTGTGGATTCAAACTCCCAGAATTCCTCAGCCAGCAGAGCAAAGCTGGCTGAGGAATTCTGGGAGTTGAAGTCCACAAGTCTTAAAGTTGCCAAGGTTGGAGATCCCTGCCCTACGCCACTTCAGACAAATGGTTATCCAACATCTTTTTAAAAACATCCAGTGTTGGAGCATTCACAATTTCTGGAGGCAAATTGTTCCACTGATTAATTGTTCTCACTGTCAGGAAATGTCTCCTTAGTTCTAAATTGCTTCTCTCCTTGAATAGTTTCCACCCATTGCTTCTTGTCCTGCCCTCAGGTGCTTTGGAGAATAGTTTGACTCCCTCTTCTTTGTGGCAACCCCTGAGATATCGGAACCCTCCTATCATGTCACCCTTAGTCCTTCTTTTCATCAAACTAGCCATACCCAATTCCATCTTCATCAAACTTGACATACCCAAATTTTCCCTGCTTACAAACCACAATTTTCACAGCTTCCCCCTCCCTTGGTCAGCGTTTAATCACCACTCTAGAGTCTTTACCGGAGCCACATTCCCCCTCGTCGCTTCCATCTTCGCAGTCTGCTTTTCCGTCACATTTCTGCTGCCCTGGGATGCAGTTGCCGTTATTGCACTTGAAGCTGTCAGGAGAACATTCTGAGAAGGAAAAAAGAAATTGCAAGTTTCCATTGCTAGAGAAGAAAGTCATTCCCACCAGCCACCATCTGTCATGGTAGCTTTGCTTCAACACTGGAGCTGATTTTTGCCAGACTCCATCAAAAGAGAATAGAATAACAGAGTTGGAAGGAACCTTGGAGGTCTTCTAGTCCAACCCCCTGCTGAGGCAGGAAACCCTACACCACTTCAGACAAATGGTTGTCCAATCTCTTCTTAAAAACTTCCAGTGTTGGAGCATTCACAACTTCTGGAGGCAAGTGGTTCCACTGATTAATTGTTCTCACTGTCAGGAAATTTCTCCTTAGTTCTAAGTTGTTTCTCTTCTTGATTCGCTTCCATCTGTTGCTTCTTGTCCTGCCCTCAGGTGCTTTGGAGAATAGCTTGACTCCCACTTCTTTGTGGCAGCCCCTGAGATATTGGAACACTGCTATCATGTCTCCCCTAGTCCTTCTTTTCATTAAATTAGACATACTCAGTTCAGTGGTGGGTTTCAAAACTTTTATTACCAGTTCTGTGGGTGTGGCTTGGTGGGCATGGCATGGCTTGGTGGGCGTGGCGTGGTGGGTGTGGCAGGTGAAGGATACTGTAAAATCTCCATTCCCTCCCCAATCCAGGGGAAGGATACTGCAAAATCCCCATTTCCTCCCATTCAGCTGGGACTTGGGAGGCAGAGAATAGATGAGGGCAGGGCCAGTCAGAATTTTTACTACCGGTTCTCCGAACTACTCAAAATTTCCGCTACCGGTTCTCCAGAACTGGTCAGAACCTGCTGAAACCCACCTCTGACTTAGTTCCTGCAGCTGTTCTTCATATGTTTTAGCCCTCCAGTCCCCTAATCATCCCCTATCAGTCCCCTAATCAAATTAGGCCATCACACATAAAATTGGGGTCCAGATCATAACAGAAAATAGAGTTTGCTGTCAACCCTTCAAGTTTGGTCAGACTAGGAATCCAATAGAAGTCTCCCATAGAAGACTTCTCTATCATATAGGCCAGTTTTATTACTCTAAGGTTGTAGCACTGAGCTGGCTAGTCTGAATACACATCATCTCCCTTTCTCTTTGTGACAGCTTGGGAGGGGCTTGTCCGAGATGTTTTTTTTAGGTTACATTTCTGCTCTGGACTCAGTCTTCTTTTATCTGACCGTTTTACTGACCACTGAAAACATTTATATAGTCATCCATTTTTCAGCCAACTCTGGCAGTTCCCAATCAAAAACGAAAAGACATGTCAAATCATTTAACAATGATAAAACACAACTAGTTAAAACATAAAACATTAATAAACAAATAAGAAATAAAATAACAAAAGAGAAAATAATAATTTAAAATAAAATAAAAATATATAATAAAATAAACTGTAATAAAATAAATGAATAAAATAAATGAATAAAATAAATAAAAAATAAAATAAATAAATATAAATAAATAAATAAATAAAATATAAAGTTAAATTAAATTTAAAAAATAAAATAATAACATAATATAAAATAAAATAAAATAAAGTGCTTTATAGTTTATTTCCTGAATAAGGATTAGCTGAGCTTGGAAGATGGGGAAGACCTCACCCAAGATGAGAAATAAGTTTAAAGTCTAATTTTTTACATTTTCATGGGGACCCAGTTATCCTAGGAGCGATACCATTGCCATGGCAACGGCTCTTCCTTCCATCCCTCAAGGCCCTTCCATCTTCCCTCAACTCTTTCCAGCTTTGAGCTTCCTGGACTGTGTAAATCCAGCTCATGTTTTAATATACTGCGCAAAACTTCAAATTACGGTTTAGTTAAGAAACCCCATCCGGACAACTCAGAGTTTTGAACTCTTAGTTCATACTAAGAGGGGTCCAAACTCGATTCTTCATGCACTAGATTTCTCCATCTCATACAAATGACTCACCGCACTGCAGTTCGTCGCTTTTGTCCCCACAATCATCCACCGTATCACAAAGCCAGTACCTTGGCTTGCACCAATTATTGTGGCATCGGAATTGATTCTTAGTGCAATCTGAAGAAGAAGATAACAAGCAACGGAGTTATGGAAAGGCCGCCAACAGCTTTGAACACTGTGGGCAGTGCAGCCCACTGGAAAAAAAAGTAAACAACCTTGCGAGCATCATCCACACCGCCAAACAGAGTTAAAAAGGAGAACTTACTGCAATTTTTCTCATCACTGGCATCTGGACAATCAAACCACCCATCACAGCGCAGTTCTTTTTTGATACAACGGCCACTTTTGCAGGTGAATTTCCCTGGGCAAGCTACAAGTCAACAAAGAGGACGGGGAGAGAAAACATATAAATACATTAATATTCTACACCATGGGTCTCCAACCTTGGCAACTTTAAGACTTGTGGACTTCAATTCCCAGAACTCTGGGAGTTGAAGTCCACAAGTCTTAAAGTTGTCAAGGTTGGAGACCCCTGTTCTACACATCATGTTTCTTCCAAAGTAAGACTGGGTCTTATATTAATTTTTGCTCCAAAAGACACATTATGGCTTATTTTCCGGTTAGGTCTTATTTGGGAGGAAATAAGGTACTAAACGCCTCTGACCACTGATGATCTTAACTGGGGCTTATTTTTGGGGTAGGGCTTATATTATGAGCATCCTGGGGAAAAAACTCACGCTAAGGCTTATTTTCTGGACCAGTATTGGTCTGCAGCCCATTGGGAACCGGGCTACACATATAGTGGGTGAGTGTGGTGAAGCTTTATTTGTGCACTCATGGGATTAGGCAACCATCCCCTGCCCCCCCACCACCACCGCTGGTCCATGGGCCCAAAATGGTTAGGAACCACTGCTCTATAGGATACTTCATATCAAGGAAGGACTTTTCTCTCTCCCATAGAGGACTTCTCTATCAACAAGTCTCAATGTTTCAACCTTTTCTGACTGAGAAGGCGCCTCATCCCACCACCTCCCTTCCCTGATTAATCTCACATTTGACATCTCCACTTACGGTCATTGGAGTCAAAGGACAAATACTCAGCCCAGAAGCCATTGTCCACGTGTGAATTATCTGAGTGGAAACGAACTGTAATTTTGTTGGTTTTACTCATTACCACAAATCCCTTGCTGGCCTGACAATACCTAAAGGACCACAAGAAGATAAAAATCAACCGGAGGCCGGCTCACTCATTCATTCATTCATTCATTCATTCATTCATGATGAGATGCATCAATGAATATATGAGATCACTCTCTCTCTCTCTCTCTCTCTCTCACACACACACACACACACACACACACACAGAGAGAGAGAGAGAGAGAGAGAGAGAGAGAGACTAGGGGTGAAATTTAATATAGAAATTTAATAAAATAAATAAATAAATTCTACCAGTTCAGACTGGTTCGGGCAAACTGGTAGAAAAAAATGCTATTGATTCGGGTGAACCTGTAGTAAAAAAATGCTACTAGTACAGGCGAACCTGTAGTAAAAAAAAATGCTACTGGTTCAGGCGAACCGGTATTTCCAACGATCAGCTATGCCGCGTGATTTATATTCGCTAGAAAGCAGGAAATTCTGCTTTCTAGAAAATCTAAATCGTGTGGCACAGCTGTTCCACCCCCCGTCACTGTTCTACTTACCTTTGCAGACTCAGAAAAGACTTCTTAATCCCCCCTTTTCAGTGCTGCGTCTGCGGCACGCATGCACACAAATCATGCATTTGGCACACACCACGCATCTGCGCACGAAGCAAACCGGTAGCAGACATCAGAGCATTTCACCCGACACACACACACACACACACACACACACACACACACACACAATTAAATGACAAGGTCTTCTCATGCTTTCCTGTCAAAATGGAAAGCTAATCAGATCGTCTGACAGTACTAGAGAAATATTTGTTTGTTTGTTTTTTAATCAAACAAGGACCTCTCATTTATGATATTTCTATCCTAAAAGATGGCAAGGAAGTGTATTAAAAGACATCAAGTGGCTAAGACAGTTTTTTTCTTGCCCAGTCGCAAGAGATACACAAGAACTGGCAACATAGATTCACCAATGAATGAATAATATATCTTACTTGACAGCGTTGATTTCCACATAATCTTTGAGGCAGGAGTTGGAGTTACCAGGATTCTCAAGATGGAATTCATTGAAGCGTACCTTTACATTTTTGTCCTTAGGCACCTGAAAAGGAGATTGGCAGGGGTGGGCAGAGATGAGAAGAAATAAACACTGATACCTGTTGTGTCTGCGCCCCCCGAGCCGGGCCTCCTGCCAGAAAGTGACTTGGAAAGTGAGGGGGAAGGGCCGTCAGGACTTACCTCGGGAGCCCCGGCTTCACTGGCTCAGCTCCAGGAGCCAGAGGGAGGCCAGGTGGAGGAGATAATGAGGCCTCCGTCCCCTGACTCTTTCCACCCCCAGGCCACACCTCCAGATCCAGCTGATGGCAATCAGGCCTGACTGGACCCTAGGTTTCATAGGCAGGAGAGGTGGGAACAACAGAAGCAGGGGTGGAGCAGGCCTAGGAAGTGCTGAGTCATGGAGCCACACCCCACAGGATATAAAGGCAGCAAGAGCTGCTGTACCTCTTCGTAGCAGGCAAATTAACTGCTTAACTAAGAGCTGAAGTTTGTTCCTGGGTGACTAATCGGTGTCGAGGGAGATAACAGAGACACTTGGCAGACGCTCGCTAGTTTGTTGCCAGAGCTGATAGTGCCGGCTAATTAAGCCATCACTCGGACGGAGGCGAGGGGGGACAGAACAGATACCACTCCCAAGCTAGATGTCTTTTCCAACATTTTCTGAAAAAACTTCGGCAACTGTTGTTGTTGATTTAACCATTCAGTTGTGTCCAACTCTTAGTGACTTTATAAGCAAGTGGTCTCCTTGTGCTACCTTGTCAATCGCAACTTCTTTCAGTCGTTGGATGTTCATCATTGTATCAGTTTTGATGGGATCAAGCCAGTGTGTCCTTTGCTTGCCCCGTCTTCTTGCTCCACTAAGCATTCCTAACTTCACTGACTTCTCCAGTGAATTTGCACACATGACATAGCCAAAGTAAATCAGACGTAGTCTTGTGATTTTTGGCTTCTAGTGATATGTTTATTTATTTTTTTATTTTTTTATTTGTCACCATGGTATATATAAGCATAAGCATGAAATAATTATACGACATATAAGCATATATAAGTATAAGCATGAAATAATTATATGAGTTGGATACAATCAAGGGGAACATTAGGACAGGAACGGTAGGCACGTTGGTGCTCTTATGCACGCCCCTTACAGACCTCTTAGGAATGGAGTGAGGTCAATAGTAGATAGTCTTTGGTTAAAACTTTTGGGATTATGGGCAGAGACCACAGAGTCAGGTAGTGCATTCCAGGCTTTAACAACTCTGTTACTGAAGTCATATTTTCTGCAATCAAGAATTGAGCAGTTCACATTAAGCTTAAATCTATTGTGTGCTCTTGTATTGTTGCGATTGAAGCTGAAGTAGTCTTCAACAGGAAGGACATTACAATAGATGATTCTATGAGTTAAACTCAGGTCCTGTCGAAGGACCTTCTAAGTTCTAAGTTTTCTAAACCTAGGATTTCAAATCTGGTGGCATAAGGTATTTTGTTGTAATCAGAGGAGTGGAGAACTCTTCTTGTAAAATATTTCTGGACAAGCTCAATTGTATTAATGTTCGAAATGGGGTGTGGGTTCCAGACAGGCGAGCTGTATTCAAGAACTCGTCTAGCAAATGGTCTAGCAAATATGTCTGATTTTATAAAAATCAGTACTCTGAAATTCTTACCTCTATATTCCATACGCAATCCAAATTTGGAGGGTAGTAGGCTGGATAATAAGGAGTGGTGAAGTTCCCCGATACACCCTTCAAAACTCCTCCACAAGCTGCAATCGGGGGTGGGGGTGGGGGGGAAACAGGTGTGGAGAAAGAAAACAGAATCTTATGAATCTTATTGGTGGCCGGAAGAGAGGCATTTGTGCAGAACAGTCATTAATAAGATGACGTCAATTGTTAAGGGCCTGATTCAAAAGCATGGTGATAACCCAGGAGGCCAATTATGGTTACCTGTACACACCTGTCCATCAGCTCAACCCCGTCCAATTTCAGCCGAGTTCTCATTAGGAAGCATTAGTAGAGTATCCGGAAGCGTGGGGGGGGGGCGGGGGGGGAGAGGGTATAATTTACCACAACATCTCCTGAGTGAGGGGAAAAATAACTTTGTCCCTAGTGCCTTATTATCCTTAAGACTTTCTCCCTCTCTAGCCTGTTCAGTTTTCACTTTATCTTCTACTAGACTGGATCCTTTTCTTAATTAGAAGCAAACTTTTTTTTTCTGCATGAACGACTTAATAAATGTGTACAATGGTGGGGAATGCCTGCTCTTCTTTGAAGGAAGAGAGGATAAATCAGGGTTAAAAATGGCTGCTAAGATCATCCCTTTTTTCTCGGGGTTCTGGCCCATATCTTTCTCATGTCTGCTTCCCTCTCTCTTAAGGAGAAAATTATCAGGAAAAGGAGCAATAGTACTGAATTAATTGTCAGGTCGCGTCCTGCCAACCCATGATCCCCTAGCATCATCCCAAAATAGAAAGAATGACGTTCTTACATGTCATCTTTAACATCTGGGAGAATTCTGCTTTGAATCCAGGAAATCTTCCCTTTGCATCTGTACTTAACATAACCAGGAGGACGTTTTGAGAGGAGACGAAAGTCAGGTTGTATGAAAAGTCAAAGCTCCCGCACAGCCTGGGAAGGAAGGAATGAAAGAACGGAGGGAGGGAGGGAGTAAGGAAGGAAGGAGAGGGAGGGAAAGGAGAAGGTGAAGGTGGAAATTGGAGGAGAAGAAGAAAGAGAAAGAGAAGGAGAAGAAGGAGGAAGTTGGAGGAGAAGGAGAAAGAGAAGGGGGAGGGGGAGGAAGTTGGAGAAGAAGAAGGAGGAAGTTGGAGGAGAAGGTGAAGGAGGAAGTTGGAGGAGAAGGAGGAGAAAGAGGAGGAGGAGGAAGTTGGAGAAGAAGGAGGAAGAGGAAGGAGGAGAAGGAGGAGAAAGAGGAGGAGGAGGAAGTTGGAGTAGAAGGAGGAGAAAGAGGAGGAGGAAGTTGGAAGAGAAGGAGGAAGGAGGAGAAGGAGGAGAAAGAGGAGGAGGAGGAAGTTGGAGTAGAAGGAGGAGAAAGAGGAGGAGGAAGTTGGAAGAGAAGGAGAAAGAGAAGGAGAAGGTGAAGGTGGAAATTGGAGGAGAAGAAGAAAGAGAAAGAGAAGGAGAAGAAGGAGGAAGTTGGAGGAGAAGGAGAAAGAGAAAGAGAAGGAGGAGGGGGAGGAAGTTGGAGAAGAAGGAGAAGGAGGAAGTTGGAGAAGAAGGAGAAGGAGGAAGGTGGAGGAGAAGGTGAAGGAGGAAGTTGGAGGAGAAGGGGAAAGGGAAGGAGAAGGAAGGACGATTAGTGACTAAGAAATGCACATTTGGCAATCTCTTTCTCCATCAGAGTAAGTATCAGTAACACTGCAACCCGAAAGAAGCCATGAAAACTGAAATCTGTCTCAGGCTCCTGCCAATTACGTCCCCAGCAACCGATCCGTATTTCTACCCATCCGTATTTCAAGAGAGCACGTCATGCTGTAGCCAATGTACTTACTTCGCCAACGAGCGTTCTTCTACAGGGCTCAATGAGTTGTACACCTTGACAAAGTCCTCCCCTTCGTCGCATCCCTCGAAGTCAAATGTAGTGAAGGTCAGGCTAATGACGGCGTTAGCGTCGGCTCTCAGCGCCCAGAAGCAACGCAGGTTGGACGGGTAAGGGCTATTTGGGAAGCCTGGCGTGGTGAAGCTGGTCACTTTCCCTTCCTTGGCGTGCAACGCATATTTGCAGCTGTCTAGTTCAGGTGAGAGAAACAACACCAGAAGAGAAAGTTCTCAAGAAGGGTTTGCTCTGATTCAGTTAAAAAAAAAAAATCAAATGGGCAAATTAAAACTGGAAGAATCCATACAATGCAAGAGATGGGCAATAGCACTTAGCAATAGCACTTAGACTTATATATGGCTTCACAGTGCTTTTACAGTCCTCTCTAAGTGGTTTACAGAATCAGCCTCTTGCCCCCAACAATCTGGGTCCTCATTTTACCCACCTCGGAAGGATGGAAGGCTGAGTCAACCTTGAGCCTGGTGAGATTCGAACTGCCAAATTGCACGCAGTCGGCAGTCAGCAGAAGTAGCCTGCAATACTACATTCTATCCACTGTGCAACCAGAATCCATCCATCCATCCTTCCTTCCTTCCTTCCTTCCTTCTTTCCTTCCTTCCTTCCTTCCTTCCTTCCTTCTTTAGCAATAGCACTTAGACTTATATACAGCTTCACAGTGCTGTACAGCTCTTTCTAAGCTGTTTACAGAGTCAGCCTCTTGTCCCCAACAATCTGGGTCCTCGTTTTACCCACTTCGGAAGGCCGAGTCAACCTTGAACCGGTCAGGATCGAACTCAAGACTGTGAGCAAAGTTAGCCTGCAATACTTCATTTTAACCACTGCACTAATACAGCTCCAATACCTTTTGAATAAATTGTGCTTCCAGGTCAAGACTCTTTTAAGTTTACCACTCATATAAAAACAAAACCCCAAAAAAGCAGTGTCACATTGTTGTGGAACTTCTAATTTTCTTGGATCGTCCCCTTTGTTATCGTTTCCTATTTATCGCCTTATTGTTGTCGCTGCACTTTGTTAATTGAGTTGTTTTCTAGTTTGATTTTTTTTCTTTTTAATGCAGTCAAACAGCTTTTCAGTGATGACTTTTAATGAATTTGCACACCATCCCAAGTCGTGCAATTACTGAAGCGGCTACAACAAATAAACAAAGCAAGGAATGTGTATTTTAAGGCTTGCCTAGACAAAATGTCATGTTCCTTGGCTGGTTGGGTGAAGAGCTATATATTTCTCGGAGAGATTACAATGTCATGTATAATGAATATGGCTGTCAAATCTTGACAACAGTTTTAGCAACAAAGATCTCACAAAAGGAAGGGCGTAAACATTCCCCTAACTTGTTGAGAGCATAGAGGCATATGTTTTGTTTGCTAAGAACCAGGCCAGAAAATGAAAGAAAAAAGAAAAGAAAATCCTTCCTGGGATACAGTACTAATATTGCAATCTCTGTGGAAGGGCAGAATCGGAATCACAGAGTTGGGAAGGACCTTGGAGGTCATCTACTCCAACCCCCTGCTCAGACAGGAGACTCTTCCAGATTACAGAAAGACCCTTTCAGATTACAGAAAATCCTTCCAGATTACAGAAAGACTCTTCCAGATTACGGAAAGACCCTTCCAGATTACAGAAAATCCTTCCAGATTACAGAAAGACCCTTTCAGATTACAGAAAATCCTTCCAGATTACAGAAAGACCCTTTCAGATTACAGAAAATCCTTCCAGATTACAGAAAGACCCTTCCAGATTACAGAAAGACCCTTTCAGATTACAGAAAATCCTTCCAGATTACGGAAAGACCCTTCCAGATTACAGAAAGACCCTTCCAGATTACAGAAAGACCCTTTCAGATTACAGAAAATCCTTCCAGATTACAGAAAGATTCTTCCAGATTACAGAAAACCCTTCCAGATTATGGAAAGACCCTTCCAGATTACAGAAAGACCCTTCCAGATTACGGAAATACCCTTCCAGATTACGGAAATACCCTTCCAGATTATGGAAAGACCCTTCCAGATTACGGAAAGACCCTTCCAGATTACGGAAAGACCCTTCCAGATTACGGAAAGACCCTTCCAGATTATGGAAAGACCCTTCCAGATTATGGAAAGACCCTTCCAGATTACGGAAAGACCCTTCCAGATTACGGAAATACCCTTCCAGATTATGGAAAGACCCTTCCAGATTACGGAAAGACCCTTCCAGATTACGGAAAGCCCTTCCAGATTACGGAAAGACCCTTCCAGATTACAGATGTGCATGTGCAGCCAGCGAACTGGTAGTAAACCAGTTTAGATTTCACCACTGCAATAAAGTTATTCTAAATCTAAATTTAAGATGGAAACTAACCAAGGAGAAAAGTAATCTAGAACTAAGGAGACATTTCCTAAAGGTGAAAACAATATATCAGTGGAATGAATACCTTGCCTCCAGAAGTTAAGGGTGCCCCAGAAGAGATTGGACAGCCATTTGTCTAGGGTCTCCTGCTGGAGCAGGGGGTTGGACTACATGACCTCAAAGTCCCTTCCAACTCTGTTGTTCTGTGTCCAACTGAGTTCAACAGCATTTATCCCACATAAGTGATGATAGGATTGCGGCTTCAATATGTTTTTTTCCTGCAGATAGCAATATTCCATTCTACCCCCACACAATCTCCAATTGTGCAAAGATCCCATAATTTATTATTACTGCAACTAAAAACTACCGCAAAATAAATAAAAAAACACCAAAATTTTACTTACTGTCTCGGGCTGCTTTAACGATATCCTCATCAGAAGCTACGAGTTTAAAAAAAAAAAATGCAAAACTTTTATAACGAGGAATTTAACTTTGCACCTTCAAACACAGGGCAATTGCAGACGACCTCAATTCATAGAAAAGAAATCACCCACAAAATTGTTTTGCCCGACTAGGTGGCTCAGTGGCTAAGACACAGAGCTTGTCGATCAGAAAGGTCGGCAGTTCAGTGGTTCGAATCCCTAGTATAGGTCTCCTGTGTCGGCAAGGGGTTGGACTAGATGACCTCCAAGGTCCCTTCCAACTCTGTTACTGTTTTGGGAGGAATCGAGCCAAAGCTTTTCATAGAAATGGATACTTAAGATCGGGCTAAATGCAGTCAATAGCTTGATTGTGGGACTTTCCTAAAAATCATCCGAGCGAGGTTGCTTTCCATTAACAGATACAGATGTCTTTACTAGATGACGTAAATCTAATAAATGAGCTAGTCAAAAATATCTTGAAGTCTGAGACAAATTTACCATATTTTTCGGAGTATAAGACACACTTTTTCCCCCTAAAAGAGGGTGAAAATTTAGGTGCGTCTTATACACCGAATGTAGCTCCGCCCACCCTTTGGCCTCTGCCTCCCAGCAATTTACCTCCTTGCAGCAAGCAGCAAGCAGCCCGTTTCAGCTTCAGCACAGTCTGATTAGCACAAGCAGTTGATTGTCGGTTGGATCGGCCTCCCAACTCTCAGCTGTTTCAGGCTGCAGGGATTGCCATGGCCTATTGCTGCGTGGGCCTCTGCTGTTTGCTGCAAGGAGGTAAATTGCTGGGAGGCAAAAAAAAAATTTCTTGTGCTAATCAGGCTGTGCTGAAAATGAAAATGAAAGTAAAGCAGGCTGTTTGCTGTTTGCTGCAACGAGGCAAATTGCTGGGAGGCAGAGGCAGATTTTTTTTTCTTGTTTTTCTCCCGAAAAAAGGTAGGTGCGTCTTATACTCTGGAAAATACAGTATTTTTTTTCCTTTTTAATGACCCTGATCCCTTGCTTTGGGGTGCCAATTGCCAAATCCCAAAGCAACTGTCTCTCCCTTCCTCTTGATAGTGTTCACCCTCCAGACTGATTCTTAGAAACCTCTCTTTTACCGTAAGTTTTCTGACCATTCCTGATCCGCTCGGGTCCAATTATACTTATGCATAATAAAAATATTGGTTGAGTTTCAGTCCTCCAGATTGCTGAGACCTTAGAAGTAGGAGTATTAGATTAGATACCACATTCTGGTAGAGAGAAGTTCTCTCAAGATGGGCTTGCAAAGACAAGCTTGCAAGACAAAACCTCTGGTCCCAGTGAACCAATCCAGATTGGATCAGTGATGGGTTTAAGCATTTTTTACTACCGGTTCTGTGGGTGTGGCTTGGTGGGTGTGGCATGACTTGGTGGGTGTGGCTTGATGGGCGTGGCAGGGGAAGGACACTCTAAAATCTCCATTCCTTCCCCACTCCTGCGGAAGGTTACTGCAAAATCCCCATTTCCTCCCGATCAGCTGGGACACGGGAGGCAGAGAATAGATGGGGGCGGGGCCAGTCAGAATTTTTACTACCGATTCTCCAAACTATTCAAAATTTCCACTACCGGTTCTCCAGAACTAGTCAGAACCTGCTGAAACCCACCTCTGGATTGGATCCTGCAACATTATCCTGGGACACATATATTTGCCTCCATTCATATTAGATTTATTCTGCTAGATTTTCTAGTAATGTTGCCTTTTAAAGGTTTTCTTTGGTTTGACGCACCCCAAAGTTCAACCTTCCCTGGTGACCAGGGCAAATACTCCCCCAAGCTAGGCAGGTGAGGGAATTTATGTGAGAAGAGGAGAACAAAAAGAAAAAAAAAGACACTTACGGAAAGCTGTGAGAGACTCAACTCGAAGTTCTGGCTTCCGCGCCTTTCCTGTTCCCACTAGATTTAAATTATGGAAATTTGCCATGGCGTTTTCAAGAACCTCCATCTTGTATTTAGGAACACTGAATGTGGACCAGAAGTAAGCAATCACACTGCCCTCACTGTGTGAAGGGAGGGAAAAGACAGATAGGTTAGCACCCAGCCCAAATAATTAGGGTTGCAAAAAAACAAGGTGTCTAGTGGTAGTAGGCCATTCTACTATGATCAATAATTTCAAAGTCCAAAACAATATGTTTCAAATTTGGCAACTTTAAGATCAGCAAACGTATCTAATATGCCTTCCTCCTCCTGTTTTTCCCAGAACAGCAACCCTCTGAGGTGGGTTTGGGCTGAGAGAAAGCGATTGGTCCAAAGCCACCCAGTTGGCTTTCATGGCTGAGACAGCACTAGAACTCACAGTCTCCTAGTGAATGGCCCAAAGTCACCCAGCTGGGACTTTCATACCTAAGGCAAAACTAGAACCCACAGTCTCCTAGTGATTGGCCCAGATTCACTCAGCCATCTTTCGTGCTTAAGGCGGGACTAGAACTCACAGTCCCCTGGTGATTGGCCCAAAGTACCTAGCGTCCTTTCATTCCTAAAAAGAAGCTAGAACTCATAGTTTCCTGGTTTCTAGATTGATGTCATAACCGTTAGACCAAACTGCTCTGAAGTTTCAGGAGTTACGCACCTGAATGCTAGTATTTCTGAGTGGTTGTGGAATGGACCAACATCCAAATTCTTTGCATAGATGTCCAAGAGCTAAAGAAAAAAATGGCTGCATTGAGAACAAGTAGATGATATGTATATACAAGTATATACGTTTCTCTTAAATTCAGCTTAAAAATCAGCCTATTTCAGCAGGGATCATTTTTCTCACACCCTATGCTATTATTTGTCAAGGTCTTACTTGTCCGTTGGAGTTCTAGCTTCTTCGCTTTATTACAAGATCTTCAATCCCTTTGTTAACAGTCTTTGTCTTAGCTAGGATTTATTGAACATACTGTGGGATTGGACTACAGTCATTCAGAAAGCTAAAACGGCTTATAAATTGGGATGGCTGGATCCATGTCAACATGCTAAACCCACATCCAATAAATCACTTTATATGATTTGTGTCATGTAGGAACCCTACCAGGTAACTAAAATGATTTACCATCTGTTGCAGTACTTGAAGATCAAGGAAGAACTAAGCCTTAAAGTGTCAAATCAAGGCAGAACTGAGCAAACATTTGAACACAGAGTTTGTGTGCTGGACAAGAAGATCATTCACAAAGCTTTTCTCTACTCAAGACGCTAGAGAA
The DNA here is from genome assembly GCF_028640845.1 of Ahaetulla prasina. Classification (NCBI taxonomy): domain Eukaryota; kingdom Metazoa; phylum Chordata; class Lepidosauria; order Squamata; family Colubridae; genus Ahaetulla; species Ahaetulla prasina. The sequence goes on from NC_080547.1 coordinate 19,234,066, forward strand.
CTATTCCAATACCGGTAGTCCTCACTGAACAACAACCTCTTGTTGCAGTGACCATCTGAAGTTACGATGGCGTTGTACAAGCAGGACTTGGGGGAGATCCTCATAGTTGTGACCGTTGTTGCAGCATCTCCACACTCATGGGATCGCAATTCAGGTCCCCAGTAAACTGGCTTGCAATTACAATGCTGCAATGTCCCGCCATCACATAATCACCATTTGTGACAACGTCCGTCTTCCAACCACCAAAGGCAATGGGGCAGCCAGCGGGAAGTTCCAAACGGTAATCACGTTGACTGTAGGATGCTGCAACCATGCAATATTCACTTATTGGTGGCAACTGGGACTGCTGGAACTGCCTTCATGGGTTGGCAGTCACATGAAGTTGCGCCTTATAACCATGTCGCTTAGCGATGGAGTTCCAGGACGCAATTATGGTTGGTGGGCAAGGACTATCCGTAACACTGGGTATAGACATCAGCAGAAGACCCGTCCGTGCAGGACGATTGCTGAGTTCAGCTTTTCTTAAATATACTAGGCCTCTAACGCCCAAGAATTCCTTGCAGCTAGAGAATTCTGGGAATTATAATGCAATATGACTGGAATCAACAGGAGATGAGAAGCTGCTTTAATCTATCCCATAATTGTTGCAGTCCGGCAGCAGCCTGCGGAGCTGGCAATGGAGTCAGACAGCGATGAGGCTGAGGAAGAACATGGGGAAGGCCCGGATGAGGGCTCTGCATTGGAGACAGAGGTGGGGCCACGGCCACCGGGGAGTGATGTGCAGACTCCAGAACCTCCAGAAGCTGACAGTAGTGAGGCAGAGGAACGAGAGGAGCCTGTTCCTAATGCACGCATGAGAAGAGCTGCCAGAAGGCAAGAGCAGCTAAAGCAAAGAGGATGACTCGAGAGTAGGGCCAAGAGATGACTGGCCCCTCCCATAAGGCTTAAAAGACCAGCAACAACGTTTGGACTCTTTGCTGGAAAACAACGTTGATAGCCTTGTCTTGCTGCATTTATTTCTTGTCGGCATCTTCTGCTTTTGAACTTTTGCCAAGAAAAGCCTTTGGCAGTTTGCCTAATTAGACCAAGGTTGGTGATAAGACTGAAGAATTGTGTTAGGAAGAATTTGCTTTGGTTTATTTTGGACGACGTCGAGAATGAGTTAATTCTCAGCACATCCAATAAAGTTTGTTTTTACACCGACTGAGTTTCCTACTACCTACTTAGGCCTGGGTCACAACAATAATTACCCAAGGCGGAGAATCTGTTGCTGCCGTTGCTCATGCAGTTTTCAATTCTTACCATCATCTTTGCATTCTTTGCCAATGCAGCAAATTCAGGAGAGCTGGAATTCTCATAGGCATCGATGAACCGTGTGCCTATCAGTCTCATGTGGCCATTGTATGGCTTCTGCACAAGGGCAGCCCTGTCTAAAAAAACAACCAAGAGTGGACAGAGGTCAGAATCAGCAAAAATATTGGACAGGTGTTCTGACCCAGTTCCCCAAACATGACAAACCCTCTGAAATTAACTCAAAGTTCCTTTTGCTAGCAGCCTCGGCAAAAAGTTTATCTCTCATCGCAGGCTAACAAGTCTGTCCACCAGGGAGATGAATAGTTATTTGCCACATCTATCCATCTCCACCCCCTGCCTTTTATCCCCAGAGCTAGAGTGGGGCTTTGCTAGCAGCTGGGGCTCTTCCGTCCCAAGGATCAGCCCATAGATTTCCACTGCTCTCCTCTCCTCTGCCTTCTGTGAATCCATGCGTCAGGCACTGGACCCAGCTTTTCTTCCTCTTCCTCATCAGCCACCTGGGGGCTATTGACTCTCCATCTGAGGGCTGACGGCTGGCCCAGGCTCCACCTCTGTCTGTCTCTCTCTGCCTGCTCCATTCCCTCTTCCCCCTCAGAGCTCTCTGGTTGCCTTGATGATGACTCTGACTCCACACCCTCCTCCTCCTCTGGTTTGGTTGCTGGAGGGACCAGGAGCCATCAGGCCACAACACTAGGGCACTTTCTGCTAGCAACCCAGAATGTCTGGAACAAACAGATACCCGTTCAATTATTTGGTAAGTGTCATCCCCTCCATCCTTTCACTTTGTTGCTTCTTCCTGATACCCATCTGGAAGACAACTGTAAAATCTAGCCCTTTACTGGGTAAACTAAATATATTCATCAGGACTTGAAACTCAGCAGTTCTATTTTACAGGTGATTCAACCCACAGATCTCGGAGGATGTGGATTTATTTAGGTGTAAAGCAGGTTGAATGCATCACAGGTTATTAAGTAATGTATTAGTTGTGCTACCTTAACGTATTATAATTCCTAACTTATTTTTAGTTTGGAGTGCAAGCTGAACCTTAACCGGGGTGGGCTTCAAAAATTTTAGCAAGGGGTTCTCTGCCTGGTTGCTGGGTGGGCGTGGCCATGGTGGGCATACACCACGGTAGGGGGGGCATTTTTGCCCTCCCCAGGCTCCAGAGGCTTTCCTCAAGCCTCCCCAGGCTCCGGAAGCCTTATGGAGGCCAGACATGGGCCTGTTTCTGGCCTTCCTGAACTTCCGGTAGGCCCATTTTTCGCCCTCCCCGAGCCTCCATGTGCGTCCTGCACTTACCTGCATCCAAAATGGGCCAAGTGGGGACCCCTGGGAGGGGGAGGGGCAGAGTGAGTAGAGCCAGCCAGGAGTGGGAATTGGGGGTTCTCCAAACTGCACAGAATCTTAGCTAGAGGTTCTTCCGAACCCTTAGCAGCCCACCCTTGACCTTAAGACAACTTACATTTGAAGTGCCAAACCAGCAGCCCAACCAACAGAGAAAGGAGCAGGGAGATGGATACCACGATGACTACCACTACCCAACGTTTTGGACCACGCTTCTCAAGCTTCTTGGTGTTCATGGTGGGCAGGAACTCCACCCCTTCCTCCAGGCCGTTCATGTCCTAGAGGAAGACAGATAGAGATGATCAGGTTGCATCTTAGTAACTCTAAATCCCTAAGTACCCCATGGACGTTTTCTCATCCAAACGTATTCAGCCCTGACACACATTGCAAGATATGTTTCTGCTTGACGTGACTCCAGTTCCAACCGATACCTGAATACTTTTTCAGACTGGTAATAGAAGAAGGCCTCATTGCAAAGCAACCTCATCTTATTCAGTTCTTTTCTCCAGCTTCTGAGTCCATTTCTCAGAATTTGTTGCCCAAGATAATCCTCTGAGCTTGGTTGCTTTCTTGCAGAGGTTTCATTAACCAGCTAGGTAGCTTCGTCATGCTAGCACTGATGAGGTTACCTAGATGGGTAATGAAACATCTACAAGAAAACAACCGAGCTCAGAAAGCACCAATGGCGGCACAGTTTGGATGGATGGAAACTGAACAAGGAGAGATTCAACCTGGAAATAAGGAGGAATTTTCTGACAGTGAGAACAATCAACCAATGGAACAGAAGTTGCCTTCGGAAGTTGTGGGAGCTTCATCACTGGAAGCTTTCAAGAAGAGACTGGACTGCCATCTGTCAAAAATGGTGTAGGGTCTGCTTGGGTGGGGGGGTTAGAGTAGATGACCTACAAGGTCCCTTCCAACTCTGTTAATCTGAAAACACGTTTGACCCTTAGCTACGAATATTTTCTTCTGGCCCTGCCTACAAAGCTTTGCTAGACAGCACTAGCGAGGCAATCCTTTCCATCCGTAAAGACGTAGCCCAGCTATCCCTAAGGCAATCCAAAGTATCCAGAAGGAACTACAAGTTCCATCAGTCACAGCAAGTAGATGCACCAGGTGTGAATGATAGCCTAGGCCAGAAGTCTTCAAACTTGGCAGCTTGAAGACTTGTGGACTTCAACTCCCAGAATTGAAGAACTGGGAGTTGAAGTCCACAAGTCTTCAAGCTGCCAAGTTTGAAGACCGCTGGCCTAAGAGGACATCATGCTGGAAAAGGCCAATCTAGTCCACCATTTGGGTTCCCCCCCCCACCCGAATTGTTGAGGCTCACAAAGCAAGAAAAAAAACAAAACAAAGTATGATTCAATAGGTTCAATGCTTTATTTTATTCTCCCTTCCTTTCCTCCTAACTCTCAATCTCTTACTTCTAATTAGCTTTTGCTCTTTGGATTTTGCGCACTTAATATTTTTTTTACTCCCTTTAAGCTCCTGGGATTAACTGACTTGTGTTTTAAATTGCTTTGCGTCACCCTGCAAACCAGCTCACCGTCGCATTTGCGGCTGTAAAAAAAAGCAAGGCAGGCAGACAGATGGATAGACACAGCATCCTTTCTTTCTCTCGCCCATCCACCCCCCCAGAATAACATCTGATCCTTTTGCACATTTATTTCAGTGCTCAAGGGGAGCAGGACTAGCCCTCCTAACGCCTGGTCAAGAGACCCACACTCAGGGGTGGGCTGCTAGGGGTTCGCAGGGGTTCGGGAGAACCTCTAGCTAAGATTCCGTGCAGTTCGGAGAACCCCCCAAATCCCACTCCTGGCTGGCTCCGTCCACCTCGCCCCTCCCCTCCCAGGAGTCCCCATGTGGCCCGTTTTGGATGCAGGTAAGTGCAGGGTGCGCACGGAGCAGTGGTGGGTTGCCCCCGGTTCGGACCGGTTCAATAGAACCGGTAGTAAAACCAGCGAGAGGCTCCGCCCACTGACCCGAACGTCATCAAAAGTGATCTGCGCAGAAGCTTCTGCACATGTTGCGCATGGGCACAATGCAAACCGGTTGTAAAGGTAAGTAGAACCCACCCCTGGTGCACAGGGGAGGGGAGGGTGAAAAACGGGGGTACCAGAAGTTCAGGAAGGCCCCCAGAGGGCCTCTGGAGCCTGGGGAGGCTGTTTTCACCCTCCCAGAGGTTTGAGGAAAGCCTCCAGAGCCCGGGTGGGGCACACACACACCCGCCATGGTTCAGGCGGCCGATTAGGCCACGCCCACCATGGCCACGCCCACACAGCAACTGCGCAGAGAACCCCTTGCTAAAATTTTTGAAGCCCACCCCTGCTGCTTCTCAGCCCGTCCACCTGCCCTACCACCAAGAGTTTTTTCACTGCTTGCCAGCAGCCGTCTGAATTATAATAGCTAGCAAGCCGTTCTCCCAGAAAAAGCGCATATGCAAAGGTTATCTCAACATTTGATTCCAACACAGACTGTAGGGAAGCATAATTTGCTACTGTGCAACGGCTTCTTTTTATTGGCATGTTATAAAAGTGCAGGACCAAATAAAAGCCCATGGATTACTGGAAGACTTAAAAAGAGAAGCTGCTGGAAGAGCAATTGATACCCAGGCAGGAAAAATATTACGTATATCAGGTCCAAATCCAAGTTCTCCCATCAAAACAAAAGCAGAGCTCTGTAGCATTGTATCTGAATATGAAAAGTGCAGGGTGAGAACAACAGCTAGCCGTGTTACATTCAGGTCAGGCGGCAGAATTTGAACTGGAGACCCTAGTTTCTCAGTCTGGGAAAAAAAAAAAAGACTGCAATCCAATCTGCTGAACCACGAACCGAAAACGGAGAAATTCCTTAGCCCTTTTTGTCAATCTTTTCCAGCTTCTGTGACCTTGGGCCGTTCTTGGTGAGCCCGACCCACCTCACAGGGTTGTTGTTGTGGGGAAAATAGGAGGGAAGGAAGGGAGGCGTGGTGGAAATGTTCACCGCCCCGCCCCCCCACCGAGCAGTTTGTAAAAAAAATAATAATAAAGGCAGAATGCAAAATAAATACACAAATAAAACTGTGTTGGATTCCAATTACCCTCCTATGGGTTGGGAAATGCCGTTCTAGCACACAGAAACTCTGAATACACAACGGGAGAACCTGCACACTCATTCCCAGAAACTGCAGGGACATTTGAGTATTGCTCGCACACTCACCGAGGAGTTTCAGGAACACTCTTTTCTCACTGGCCCAACCCAACACTGCTCTAGCACCTGAGAGTCGATCCAGCCAAAACAGGTTGTCTCACCAGGGCCACACCTGTGCTATACTCTTGGCAGCAAGCGCTCCAAGGTGATAGAATCCCCTCTTAGAAAACTTTCTACAGTCGGGAGGGGGGGAAGAAAAGAGAGGCGTTGTCTTCCTTTTGTTCTCGGGCACCAACCCAGCTTGGGCTAACAACCTGCTTCTTCCGGTAACCTTTCAAGAATGGAAATTCGAAGGGGAGTAAACCAGAGGTGGCTTTCAGCAGGTTCTGACCAGTTCTGGAGAACCGGTAGCGGAAATTTTGAGTAGTTCGGAGAAGCGGTAGTAAAAATTCTGACCGGCCCAGCCCCCATCTATTCTCTACCTCCCAAATCCCAGCTGATTGGGAAGAAATGGGGATTTTGCCGTATCCTTCCCTGCCATGCCCACCAAGCCATGCCACGCCCACCAAGCCACACCCACCAAGCCATGCCATGCCCACCAAGCCATGCCACGCCCACCAAGCCACACCCATAGAACCGGTAGTAAAAAAAATTGAAACCCACCACTATAGTAAACCACCTTCCCAAAGAAAATAGAAATGACACTCAAGGAAAGGTAGGATGGATTCCAGAAAGTACCTTCCTACTTTCCATCTCAGGCAGGTGGATGCTACCTTACTATCCAGACAAACACACCTGGATGGGAGATAGGTCTGTCTCACCAGCTACGTTCAGCAGTGTTCTTTCTCTTTGATGTGACTCTTTGCTAAACCTACGTGTCGGGAAAATAATCTAGGAACTGGGGAAGGGTTCCAATCTCCCATTGTGCAGCCGGATCGCTCCATTTTATCCGTGTGACGAATTTTCTCACAGTTCCTTGAAATTTTCCTCTAAATACACATTTTTGCTGTTTCTTGAGCCCATTTCTCGGCTAGCTCAGCCACAGTTGTGTCAGACGCCGAGAGAAGAAATAAGCCAACTTGGTTTTCTTTTCCACCCGTGACTTCGTTTAATGGGTCTGCTACAAACCGGGTCTCAGTAAAAGTCGAGGTCTCTCTGTATAAAATCAGCGTTGAGAGCTTCTGCCTCTCAGCCCCTTTTAAACATCTCGCGCTGCTCATGCCCCGCCTCATGGCTGAACTGCTCCGTTGATTGGAGGCCCAGCCACTCTCTCCCTCCTCATCTGACAGCCTCAGCTGCCACGTCATCTGCCAAATCCCGGAACTAAAGCAGCTCTTCCTAACGCCCAGCCCTCATCTCCCTCTATCCCGGCCGCCAGTGTGATGATCTCCTTCCCATGCTTGCCAAACACGGATTCCTGCAGTGTCATGTGTCGAGCCGGAGCTGGGCTCGACACCATTAAACTCCACTCACAGTTATAAAACTTCAAGTTTCGTTCTTTGCTAACTCACTTCAAACGTTCTACCCAGGGGTGGGCTTCAAAAATTTTAGCAAGGGGTTCTCTGCCCGGGTGCTGGGTGGGTGTGGCCATGGTGGGCGTGGCCTAGTCGGCTCTGCCCTCCCTGGGCTCTGGAGGTTTTCCTCAAGCCTCCAGGAGGGCGAAAATGGCTTCCCCAGGCTCTGGAGGCCTTCCTGAAGGCCATTTTTCACCCTCCCTGAGCCTCCGTATGCATCCTGAACTTACCTACATCCAAAACTGGCCACGTGGAGACTCCTGGGAGGGGCGGGGTGGGCGGCGCCAGCCAAGAGTAGGATTTGGGGGTTTTCCAAACTCCACAGAATCTTAGCTAGAGGATCTCCTGATCCCCTGCAAACCCCTAGCAACCCACCCCTGGTTCTACCACATATGGTTATAATGGCTTCCAGACTCTTGGCTTTTTTCTTCTGACAATAGGAACTATGTTTATTTTTATTTATTTGTTTACTTGTGTCCCTTAATAACTCAAGGCGGTGAACACACCTTCCTACTCCTAGTTTCCCCACAACAAACTATCCTGTGAGGTGGATTGGGATGGGAGACAATGACTGGCCCAGCCACCTTTCATGGTTAAGGCAGCACTAGAACTCTCAGCTCTTGGCAATTAGCCCAAAGTCACCCAGCTGGTTTTCATGGCTAAGGCGGGACTTACGTGTGAACATATATTCAGACATGTATATATCTATTTCTGGGGTTTTCATTTTAGATTTCTTCTCTTCCCCATTAGTATTTGGTCACCACGGCCAAGGTGGCACAATGGTTAGAATGCAGTACAGCAGGCTACTTCTCCTGACTGCCAGCTGTCTACAATTTGGCAGTTCGAATCTCACCGGCTCAAGGTTGACTCAGCCTTCCATCCTTCTGAGGTGGGTAAAATGAGGACCCAGATTGTTGAGGGCAAGATGCTGACTCTGTAAACTGCTTAGAGAGGGCAGTAAAAGCACTGTGAAGCGGTAGATAAATCTCAGTGCTATTGCTATTTTCTTCAAGGCCATGGAAAGGAACTGGCCTTTGTTGACATAATGGTTCCCATAAGCCTGGTGACTTTTAGTCTCTGCCCTCTTACCTCATTTTTGATACCTGCAGTGCTTCCGTTTCCTCTTTCTATTCTGAACTTTAAGTGTTGCAAGAGTCAGAACTTGGCTACTGCTTGTTTTTAGACACTTAAAAAGGATGTGGGAGCTCTCAAATAGCCAGCCTTAAATTTAAGGCTGCTCTATAGCAGGGGTCTCCAACCTTGGTCTCTTTAAGACTTGTGGACTTCAACTCCCAGAGTTCCTCAGCCAGCTTTGATGGCTGAGGAACTCTGGGAGTTGAAGTCCACAAGTCTTAAAGGGACCAAGGTTGGAGACCCCTGCTCTATAGAAAGTTGGTGTTGAGAAAAAAAAACTGTAGCCAGATATTTCTCTAGAGTTTCACCTCTGACTGCAGCTAAAACTTAATTATTTAAACAGAAAGTTGTTGTTTTTTCCTTTGCATCATGAGATTCATCATCTTATTAGTTAGAATTAAATTCCACTTTTCTTTCATAGGCTCCTTCAAGGGAGTGAATAACAGCCAAAGCAGCCACCTTTTAAAGTTGGCGAAGCTGAGAGAGAATGGCTGGCCCAAAATTGCCCAGGGAGTCTCCATATCCATTACTGTGCAATAATTCAAGCTCAAGGAATAATTCTACTTCCTTGCCTCAATCCAAAATCCAGAGATACATAATTGCTTTGTTATCCTAAAGTTAGAAAAATCGTTGTAGCTCCATCACTACTACAATTATTAAAAAGTGAACCAATTTGAGCTAGTGATGAAGGTACCAAGTTAGAAACCTGGTAACTGTGAATTGTAGTTCCACCTTAGGGATGAAAGCTGGCTGGGTGACTTTGGGCCTATCACCAAGAGATGGTGAGTTCTAGTTCCACCTTAGGCATGAAAGCCACTTGGGTGACTTTGGGTAAATCACTCTCTTTTAGCCCTACCCACCTCGCAGGGTTGTCATTGTGGGGAAAACAGGAGGAGAAAAGTGGTTTCCCAACTTTATTTATAAAAAAATTAGGCGGTCCTTCAGTGGTGGGATTCACTTCCCTTTGCTACCAATTTGCTTGCATGCACAGAGCGTATTTGATGATGTCCGGGCAGGTGGGCGGAGCCTCCCTCCGCCGCTACCGGTTCATCCGAACCGGTGTGAACCGGTAGCAACCCACCACTGCAGTCCTTCCTATCCAGCTGAGCCCTTAGTGACTTTATAAACATCCATGTACTTTTCTTGATGATAACACTGAAGTAGTTTTCTAATCCCTTCCATTTAAAAAAAAAATATCTTATATTTCTGATCATCTAATTTAATAAATAAAATGTTTAATTAGCTTTTACATTCATTAAAAAAATATCTAAAAAGCTAGACTCTAGCAATTTGAAGGAACATAAATATCTTACTTTGATCTTGGACCTCAAATGAACCAGCTGTCTTCATCGCATGGATGCATGAAACCCAACTAGAAGGCTGTCACTAATCTAATACTGTTCAGTTCTAAATTAATACCAGAAACACATTTTGTTTAAATTCCTACAAATTATAAAAACATTGGAATTAATGAATCCCTGAATTATATGACTTGTATAGGCCAGAGGTCTCCAACCTTGCCAACTCGAAGACTTGTGTACTTCAGCTTTGCTGGCTGAGGAATTCTGGGAGTTGAAGTCCACAAGTCTTAAAGTTGCCCAGGTTGGAGACCCCTTACCTCAAAATAACATCTTACCTCAAGATAACTCTGATGAATGAAATCTAATGGGGGGAAAACCCTCAGCATATAAGTTTTTCACCTCCAAAAAGACTAGTAAGATTGGTTTCAGCGACAGGAGAACAGTTTTGCAAAGCTATTCAGGAAACCAACTGCTTTGTAATCATTCACCAAAGCCAACTTCCTTCTTCAAGACAGAGTCTTGCCAAACTGCTATTGTGTAACTTGAAGTCTAGTTTCATTTGATCAGTTTGGGGACTATCTGTATTGGATGACTCACCGCCTGCTTTAAACGCAGTGAAGGCATGTGGAAGTTAGACCATATATGGATTACTTGGGTCAGCAAAGCAAAACTAACTTAGGAGGTTTCACCAGAATAGAGACTGCACTTTTTTTCTTCCTCTTTACTCATCTCCATGTGGAGATCAAGGACAGCTGAGAACATTCAGAGCCCTTTCACACACCCACACAAGTTTAAAAATACACCAATACAATCGTCCACCGATATCTAACCAGAAACATGAGTGGTTAAACTGTAGGCAGCGTGGTTTGAACTCTGCTGAAACATATGTTGGACGAAATGTCCATCTGGGTTCAGTTCCAGGTGGGGAGAAAGACACTGGAAACATGGAAGGTGGTTGGAAAGATGGTTTAATGGAGCAGAACTATCCTAGTGCAGCTGAACACATGGGTTTGAGAGTTTTATACCCTTTCTTGGGCTTTGAACTGGAGCTTCCTTTTCCTGTGGCAAGAACATTTATCCTATTGGCGGAAGTCAGACTCCCATAGGGCCATGTGGGATCACGTTTGTCTGAGTCAAGTTTAAGAATACATCGCTACAACCATCCACCTATATCTAACCAGAAATGCAAGAGTGACTAAATTGTAGAGAGAATTTATTTATTTTGTAAATTGTACACAGAATTTAGAATGTGGTTTGAACTCTGCCGTAACAGTAGATGAATCACGGTTTCTAATCAGGGCATGAGAAATCAAGTCAATGTCTAAAACAATGTTTTTCAATCTCAACAACTTTAAGCTGTTTGAACTTCGACTCTCAGAATTTCCCCGCCACAATGACTACTGGCTGGGGGAATTCTGAAAGTTGAAGTCCAGGCAGGCAGTTTAAATTTGCTGAGGTGGACAAACACTGGTCTAGAAAATATCGGAGAAAGAAAATAATGTTGCAACACACACCTTTACAAACTATGTATGGAATGAGCAATTATCCCTTAACTAGAGGATTTTTTGGCCACGGTAATACCAACGTGTCATTTTAACAACACAAAGCTCCAATGCATGTTATCACTTGTTTTCCCCCATCAGTTCTTTGGTGGACACCCGTATTCTTAGATTTATGCAGTTGTTCATCAGTGAAAAAGCATAACTAGAGAAAGTTAAACAAACACCTACAGGCACACGTATCAAAATAATTTCAAAATTCTCACTAGAAACTACCTTTTCACTCGCGGTCATGGAAAGAGAGAACATATTTGTGGATTTAACTGAGGATCGATTCTAAGAGGAGGAACAGAACACCAATTACAGGTTGGTCAAAAATTCTGAGATTATTTATTTTTAAGTCATGCACTTCCCCTCTTTCGCTTGGAAATGTCGACTAAATATAGTTTGCAACATCAAGCATTACGCAATTCCCCAACAAAGATAAAACCACCACAGTTGGAAAGGTCAACCTTGGGCCACATCTACCTTGCATAAAGCTTTTCGGGGTGAATTTGTTTCCTGCACTTTCAAATACTAGGACGACTGTGAACGTTGAAACGGAGAGTAAGTTAAATAAAAGAGAAGTCACTTCTGCAAACAGAATTAAAGACTGTTAAGACCAAGATATAAAGCTGTGTAGGCAAGTAATAATGGCAAACACATGTAATGAAAAGTTCCTTTTGAAGAGTGTAAGGCAGGGGTCTCCAACCTTGGCAACTTTAAGACTTGTGGACTTCAACTCCCAGAGTTCCTCACCCAGTTTTGCTTCAGTTTTGCTGGCTGAGGAATTCTGGGAGTTGAAGTCCACAAGTCTTAAAGTTGCCAAGGTTGGAGACCCTTGGTGTAAGGGATCTCCTAGTCTGGGAAACTTTAAAAGATCCAACTCACAACCTGCAGATATGCTTCCAGGTGCAATTCAAGGTGCTGGTTGTCACCTTTATTTTTTTTTAAGTATTTTTATTCAACATTTACTTCTTTAAAAACAAACTTTGTTACGTTTTTACAGCTTTCCGATACCGGCATCTTTAGTAATATCCATTTTATCTTTTGACCCATTTATATACGTATACATTTTGTTTGCTACTTATTCATTCTTATAATCACTACATTATATAGATATCTACTATACTTTAAATATTTCTTTTCACTATATCTTCTCTTAAACTAACAACAACAACAACAACAACAACAGAGTTGGAAGGGACCTTGGAGGCCTTCTAGTCCAACCCCTGTCCAGGCAGGAAACCCTACACCATTTCAGACAAATGGTTATCCAACATTTTCTTAAAAATTTCCAGTGTTGGAGCATTCACAACTTCTGGAGGAAAGTTGTTCCACTGATTAATTTTCTAACTATCAGGAAATTTCTCCTTAGTTCTAAGTTGCTTCTCTCCTTGATCAGTTTCCACCCATTGCTTCTTGTTCTACCCTCAGGAGCTTTGGAGAATAGTTTGACTCCCTCTTCTTTGTGGCAGCCCCTGAGATATTGGAACAATATACTATATTGTTATAGTATACTATAAGAATATACTGTATATTCTTATACCCTACATGATACGTTAATTTTAGATTTCTTTTCCAGCCAATTGTACCATCTATTCCATGTTTCATAATAAATCGCTTCCTCTCTATCTTTAAGTTCCCTCATTAAATTATCTGATTCTGCTCTCTCTAGCACCCTTTTTTATAATCATCGTGTTTGATGGGGCATATTTTGGGGGGCATATTTTTGTTTCCAATTTTGAGCAAATGAAATTCTGGCGGCCATAATTATGTGAATTATGAGGTATTGAATTTCTTTACTCATTTTTTCTTTTATAATCCCCAAAAGATTATAGGTTTCATATCAATTTTTCCCCTGTCATTTCCTCTAGCCATTTTTTAATTTTTTAAACAATAATCTCTTGCTTTGGGACATGTCCACCACATGTGGTAGTATGTCCCTTGTTGGTGGTTACATTTCCAGCAATTCGGTGGGTTGTTTGGAAACATCTTGGCCAATCTCGCTGGATGTAAATTGTCACTTTTAAAGCCCTTCATGGCTTGGGACCAGGTTATCGGAGGGACCGTCTCTTGCCAGTCACATCTACCCGACCCACTAGAGCGGGAAGACAAGGAATGTTGCGGACCCCATCCCCAAGGAGGATACACCTGGTGGGACCCAGAAGAAAGGCCTTCTCCGTGGTGGCTCCCTCTCTCTGGAACATCATTCCCCCAGAGATTAGAATGGTCCCCACTCTAATACTCTTCCGGAAGGCACTGAAGATGTGGTTTTGCCAGTGGGCCTGGGTAACGCAGAGCGGGATGGGGCCTCTGGTGGCTCAGGCTGCTAAGACAGTCTGTTATTAACACAGCTGCTTGCAATTACTGCAGGTTCAAGTCCCACCAGGCACAAGGTTGACTCAGCCTTCCATCCTTTATAAGGTAGATAAAATGAGGACCCAGATTGTTGGGGGCAATAAGTTGACTTTGTATATAATATACAAATGGATGAAGACTATTGCTTAACATAGTGTAAGCCGCCCTGAGTCTTCGGAGAAGGGCGGGATATAAATGCAAATAAAAAAAAAAACCCATTAAATGGCTCGTGTGGTGTGTTGTCGCCCGGGTGGGGGGTTATTATATTATTTTATTATGTGATTATACTCTTTTATTAGTTTTATTGTCTTATATATGAGATTTTTATATTCCTGTAAGCTACCTTGAGGCGCCATGTGTGAATCGGCAGCAAAATAAATTTCCTAAAATAAATAGCAGTGTTCCAATATCTCAGGGGCTGCCAGAAAGAAGAGGGAGTCAAGCTATTCTCCAAAGCACCTGAGGGCAGGACAAGAAGCAATGGAGGGAAACTAATCAAGGAGAGATGCAACTTAGAACTAAGGAGAAATTTCCTGACAGTTAGAATAATTAATCAGTAGAACACCTTGCCTCCAGAAGTTGTGAATGCTCCAACACTGGAAGTTTTAAAGAAGATTTTGAAATACCATTTGTCTGAAGTGGTGTAGGGTTTCCTGCCTAAGCAGGGGGTTGGACTAGAAGACCTCCAAGATCCCTTCCAACTCTGTTATTCTATTCTAAATAAATAAACCTACTGCAGCCACTGCTAGCTGTAGAACACAATAATATGCCACAAAATACAATCTTGGGTCTTCTTGTTCAATGATGCAGGTAGCTTTACAGTTAGAGAGGGGAGGAAGAAACATAAGCATGCAGGAGATTTCAGACTGAATGACAGGTGAGAAGATAGCCAGCATAAGATCAAGCCTCCTAGGTTGACTCTTACTCCCAACAATGGCCACAGAAGAAAATTAGCCAGAAGATCAACCAGGGCCAAAGAGAAACCAGCCTTAGGAGAAAACCAGTTTCAGGTCTAGTCCATTCAGAAGAAGTGATGCTTGATGCACGTCATCAACCATTTGGGGCATCCAAGCGTGAGTATTGCTATGAGCTCATCCCAATGGCATGTACTCAATGCAGAAACGTAAAACGCCTCCCTCACTAGAAATCCCCAGAGTAACTGATAGAAAAGGAGGAGACAACCTCAATTAAAATTAAAAGTTAATTGATTCCAACCATGCAGGAAGAGGGAAAAGAGAAGCTGTTGTAAGCTGTTATAGAAAATTTAGAACTCCGCCGCCTTCAGCATGACCCGAGTATAACTCATAAAATCATCTGCTACAATGTCCTTCCTGTCGAAGACTACTTCAGCTTCAATCGCAACAATACACGAGCACACAATAGATTTAAACTTAAAGTGAACCGCTCCAATCTTGATTGTAGAAAATATGACTTCAGAAACAGAGTTGTTAATGCCTGGAATGCACTACCTGACTCCGTGGTCTTTTCCCAAAATCCCCAAAGCTTTAACTAAAGACTATCTACCGTTGACCTCACCCCATTCCTAAGAGGTCTGTAAGGGGCGTGCATAAGAGCACCAGCATCCCTACCATTCCTGTCCTAATGTTCGCTTTGGTTGTATCCAATTCGTATGGTTATTTCATGCTTATACTTATATATATTGTTGTGTTTGACAAACAAACAAACAAACAAACAAATAAATAAATAAATAAAATAAGCCTGTAGCAGGAAGAAATCTGAAGACCAACCAACTGATCGCAGTGTACATTTCCAAAGTTAACAGTGTCAGAAAATAGGGGAACCACCCATAGAAAAAGACACCAGCACCCGAGAGCCTAACCCACAATTCAAATCTCACAAGGTCACATCACAGACTTTGTCATTTGCTTTCAGCCTTTCCCTTGCTGCAAATTGTGAAAAGTAATTACCTGCCATAAAAAAAATTGACTGTTGGAAGATGATTCTGGTTAATCTTTACCAGAGCTGGCCAAGAGACACATAAAATATGAGAAAAGAGATATTCAAACCAGGAAATCTTACTTCTGTCATGAATTCCCTTGTTTAATTTTGCCTGTAACTATAGCTAAGCCAATGGTAGCTTATCTAGTACGGTGGAAGTTTAGTTGAGAATAAGCCCTGGACAGGTGAAAGTGCACCTCAAATCCTCATTTTAATTTTGCCTCATTTTAAATAACACTAGTTATTTTATTACTGTTTTCCAAACTAATTTGCTAAAACAGATATTAATCCTGCCGATGACTTTCTATTCTTTTGTAATCCAATGCAGTCCTAGTTTGCATTAACAGAGGAACAAGAGTCAAGATCACATACCGCTCTCTAAGGCTGCAGTAAGACCACACTTAGAATACTGCATCCAAGTTTGGTCATTATACTATAAAAGAGATGTAGAGATTTTGGAAAGAATGCAGAAGAGCCACAAAGGTGATTAGGGAGCTGGAGGCTAAAACATATGAAGAACAGTTGCAGGAACTGGGTATGTCTAGTTTAATGAAAAGAAGGACTAGGGGAGACATGATAGCAGTCTTCCAATATTTGAAGGGTTGCCACAGAGAGAAAGGGGTCAAGCTATTTTCCAAAGCACCAGAAGGCAAGACAAGAAGACAAGACAAGAAGCGACGGATGGAAACTAATCAAGAGGAAAACCAACCTAGATCTAAGGAGAATTTTTTTTTTAATTTACATTTATATCCCGCCCTTCTCCGAAGACTCAGGGCGGCTTACACTATATCAAGCAATAGTCTTCATCCATTTGTATATTATATACAAAGTCAACTTTTATTGCCCCCAACAATCTGGGTCCTCATTTTACCTACCTTATAAAGGATGGAAAGCTGAGTCAACCTTGGGCCTGGTAGGACTTGAACCTGCAATAATTGCAAGCAGCAGCTGTTAATAACAGACTGTCTTAGCAGTCTGAGCCACTCAAGGACCCATTTCCTAATAGTGAGAACAATCAACCAAGTGGAACGGCTTGCCTCCAGAAGTTGTGAGTGCTTCATCACTGGAGGCTTTCAAGAAGAGACTACACAGTCTGGAATGGTCTAGGGTCTCCTGCTTTGAGCAGGGGATTAGACTAGAAGACCTCCAAGGTCCTTCCAACTCTGTCACTCTACTGCTCCTTACACACGCACACAATGACTAGATTATTGACTTGGGCGATTGTCAACAGATACAAAACATTTACAGCAACCTGGCAGGTAGAACAGAGCAGTTGATCCAATACATAGCCACAGTCCTAAATTTACCCCTGAGAGTCCTTCAATAAAGAATCAAAAAATACGATTTTGTTTTTGCTTATTGACAAATGCATCTATGTCACATTCACTTTGTTCCATGTGTTCTTCAAAAATCTTACGTCTCATTTCTTTACGGTAAATCCTGGTCCAGCAGAAGGAGCTAGCAAGTCCCAATTTCCAGATCTGCATTGGAATCAATACACAAAGCCGACACCAAATCCTCTTGTCTAATCTTAAAGCAATTTACTTGGCAGAGAAATCCCACAGATTTTAGTGCCATCTTATTACCAAGCAAAGGATCTTTAATTACGAGTTCTTTTTTTAAAAAAACAATCTAGGAATACTACACTAAAACCAGGGGGATTTTAAAAAATGCGGGAAATGACAGGAAACATTCAAATGAAACATTATGTTCTCTCTCCATTGCCCGATTCAAGAAAGATAAAAAGGGTTCGCTAATACGTCATTTTACAAGTCAGAGCCCGCTTTATTCCAAAGCTCATCGCTTCTTTTATTTATTTATTCTATTTATTCCAGACTGCAACACTTTTCGACCATAGATGGTTTCAAAATTCAAACACACAACGTTGCAAAGAAGGCTTAGGCGAAGAGTGATAACTTTTACATTATCCAGCGACTGAGTAAGAGTTTCATATCCTTCAGCGATATTAACAGGTTCTCTCTTTTTGCAAATGAACTTGCGAAACCCAATTTTTCTCTGCACTCACAATAACCAAAGTTAGACATACAACCTTAAAAAAAAAAAAATCACAGTTGGTGAGAACTGGAAAACCCGTCAGTTATATCAGCTGTTTGTTTACATTCTGGGTGTGCATTTGATAGGGAGCAATTCAATTTGAGCTACACTCTCTCTGGCTGTCGGTATGAGGCAGATAAAAAAAAATTAGGTCAGGTTTCCCTTACCTGCAGCTCAATTGGTGAAGTCTGAACCGGTTTACTACCAGTTCGCTGGCTGTGCATGTGTGCTGCACACACGCATGTGCAGTACACACCACACAAATGTGAGGTGCGCAAGTGCAGTGCACACCAAAAGGAGGAATGGGATAAGTAGGCGCGGGGAGGTGACCAGCTGTGGCGCGCGATCTTTTTTTTTTTTTACTTTTAACAGCATTTTTTTACAACCTATTCGGGCGAATAGGTTGTAAAAAATGCTTTTAAAAGTAAAAAAAAAAAGGCTCTGACGATCGTGTGGCTCAGCTATGATCGTCGGAGCCTTTTTTTTTACCTTTTAAAAGCATTTTTTAAAAGAAGCGGCAAGTGGGCGACCGGGCGATTGGGTGGGCATGCGGGGGGGGGGCAGGGATTTTTGCTACCGGTTCTCCGAATTACCCGCCGCCAATATTACCGGATCAGCCAATCGGGTCTGAACCGGGAGCATTTCACCCCTGCTGCCGCTCTTCAGATGTGATATGCTAGGCTGCTTCTAGCTGGAGGCAAGATTTAAAAAATGACTGTGTATCGGTAGCTCAACACCATGATGGATGAGAATTTTGGATCTGGGAGACCTGAATTCAAAACTCTGTTCCACTCATGGCATCTATTGTCCATCCTTCCATCCTTCCAAGATCAGTAAAATGAAGACCCAGATTGTTGGGGGGAAATATGCTGACTTTATAAACCACTTAAAGAGGGCTATAAAGCACTGTGAAGCAATATAAAATTCTAGGTCCTATTGCTATTTCCCTCCATCCCTCCCTTCCCAGTGGTTAGAATGCAGTATTCCAGACTAAATCTGCCCACTGCCAGCAGTTCGATCCTGACCAGCCTAAGATTGACTCAGCCTTCCATCCTTCCAAGGTCGGTAAAATGAGGACCCAGATGGTTAGGGAGCAATATGCTAACTCTGTACAAGTAGTTGTCGATTTACAGCAGTTCATTTAGTGGCCCATCAAAGTTACGATGACACATACACAAAAAAGCGACTTACGTCCGTTTTGCACCCTTACAACCTTTGTAGCATCCCCATGACCATGTGATAAAAATTCAGATGCTTTGGCATAACTCATATTTATGACGGTTGCAGCGTCCCCAAGGTCATTTTGCAACCTTTTGATCACATTCTGCAACCTTTTTGACAAGCAAAATCAATGGAGAAGCTGGATTCCCTTAACCACCGTGTTACCAACTTAACCACTGCAGTGATTCACTTAACAACTGTGGCAAGAAAGGTCATAAAATAGGACAAAACTCACTTAACAGATGTCTCGCTTAACAAGAGAAATTTTGGGCTCAATAGTGGTCGTAAATCGAGGACTATCTGTAAACTGCTTAGAGAGATCTGTAAAGCACTATGTCTAAGTGCTACTGCTCTCTCAGTCTAATCTTGTGTTTTGCAAAGTCCGCAACTTTAAGTTAGAATAGAATTAGAACAACAGAGTTGGAAGGGACTTTAGAGGTCCTAGTCCAACCCCCTACCTAGGCAGGAAACCCTACACCACTTCAGATAAATGGTTATCCAACATCTTCTTAAAAACGTCCAGTGCTGGAGCATTCACAACTTTGGAGGCAAATTGTTCCACTGATTAATTGTTCTAATTGTCAGGAAATTCCTCCTTAGTTCTAGGTTGCTTCTCTCCTTGATTCGTTTCTACCCATTGCTTCTTGTTCTACCCTCAGGTGCTTTGGAGAGTAGCTTGACTCCCTCTTCTTTGTGGCAACCTCTGAGATATTGGAACCCTGCTATCATGTCTTCCAAGTCCTTCTTTTCGTTAAACTAGACATACCCAGTTCCTGCATATGCGTTCTTCATATGTTTTAGCCTCCAGTCCCCTAATCATCTTTGTTGCTCTTCTCTGCACTCTTCCTAGAGTCTCCACATCTTTTTTACATCATGGCATGGACTTCCACTCCCAGAATTTTACCCATCATTCCACAGACAGACAGACAGGCAGACAGAATTCTGGGATTGGAAGTCGATGCAACTTAAAAGTTCCTGAAGTTAAAAAAACGTGGTCTAATTTCTAGGAGATTGATGGAGAATTTGAACGGAGAAAACCTCCTCTCGTGATCTCTCAATTCCTGGCGATGCTGTTTGGGGTTGCAGCAGGGGTGAAATCCAGCAGGTTCTGATAGGTTCTGGAGAACCGGTAGCGGAAATTTTGAGTAGTTCCTCTGGCTGGCCCCAGAGTGGGGTGGGAATGGGGATTTTGCAATATCCTTCTCCCAGGAATGAGAAGGGAATGGGGATTTTGCAGTATCCTTCCCCTGGGGTGGGGTGGGAATGGAGATTTTGCAGTCTCCTTCCCCTGCCATGCCCACTAAGCCACGCCCACCAAGCCACACCACACCCACCAAGCCACGCCCACAGAACCGATACTAAAAAAAATTGAATTTCACCGCTGGGTGAGAACCACTTTCACTTTCAGCAGCCACTAAAGGACTGTAAGTCTCCTCTTGCAGGAAACTGGAAGACACGACAGAGAGAAAACCCCAGTGGAAGATCTCCCCATATTTTCAGTAAATACTGCGTTGGTGAGTTCCGTCAGTGCCCCAATAGCGTTTCCTCTCCTCTCTTCCTGTTTAGTATTTTGATGTTGTAAGGTGTTCTTTACGGCACGAATCTTCCCTACTTTTAAGTGGGAATCTTTTCATCCATAAAATCCCTTTTTCATTAAAAGAAAAAGGGAGAATCATCTCCGTTTCAAAGCCTCTGTGGCTCAGACTGCTGATGCAGTCTGTTATTAACAGCAGCTTGCTTGCAATTACTGCAAGTTCAAGTCCCACCAGGCCCAAGGTTGACTCAGCCTTCCATCCTTTATAAGGTAGGTAAAATGAGGACCCAGATTGTTGGGGGCAATAAGTTGACTTAAATAGAATGAAGACTATTGCTAACATAGTGTAAGCTGCCCTGGGTCTTCGGAGAAGGGCGGGATATAAATGCAAATAAATAAATAAATAAAATTAATTAATTAATCTGGAGATGGAACACCGGATTGCAGCCAGGCAGGAGTGATTTTGCTCAGGAGGCCAAATACAAAATCCCATCAATAAATATGGAGATGTGTTCTTGAGAAGGTATCATTAAAGTTGAAAACATATTTTTGCAAATTGCAAGTGGCGGAGCTCCACTGACAAAATACAAGTAGATGTTTTCAAAATACAAGTAGATCAGATTTACTGATATTTTATCGTGGTTTTATTCTGATTTCTGAAAGCGATACAGACCCTTAATCTTAAACCTGAAGATTAAAGTCCTTACCACAATATATATATTTTTTTCATACTTCCATAGCTAGTTTGACAGTTTCGGTCAGAAAGGATTTTCTTATTAAGGATTATTATTAAGGATTCTGAACAGGAATTTGCAAAATAAATAAATAAATAAATAAAATGCCTAAGGCATCCCTACCATAGTAGAAATTAATTAAGACACTGCTACGAATTAATCCTTTTTGATCTTTTGTAAACGAAGAGAAATTTTGCAAGACTGTTTTTCCATCTCTGCTCATCATACCAAAGAGCGTTCTGAGTTGGTTTTGTTTTTCAGCATAAGTCAACTCTCCCCACCCCTCAACTCAGATTCAGTTAAGTGAATTGTAAACTTTTTCCCCAAAATGGTGCATTTAAAAACATTCTAACCAGAGTGAATCGATTAATGGTTTTCTGGCTTTGGCAACATCTCAAACATTTCCATGTAAACACGCATCGTATAAATCAGGCTGCACAGATATACAAGCTAATTCCCTCCGTTGCATTTGCCAAGACAGACTTAAACAAATGATGAAAGCAGTCAGGAATGAAAGAGAAACAAAGAAAAGGATCTGTTTAAAGAGAAAGATTTTATATCCTTTTAAAAAGAGAAAGGAGGAAGATGATCAGTGCTACACATGGTTATTTATTTATTTATTTATTTATTTATTTATTTATTTATTTATTTATTTACATTCTTAGGTTCTTAGGTCTGAGCCACATACAACATAGGACTGACATCTGACAAAACATGCATGGGGTGCAAATGACTTCAATTAAGTTTACTACTGCAAGCTTCCTTTAGGAATAGGATTCTCTTGATGCTTATTTGGATAGCAAACAAAAGTTGTTGGTAGCAATCCCATAATAATGAGAGGGAATGGCCTTTCTTGTATTGGTAAAAAGGGAAGGAAGGAAGGAAAGAAGGAAGGAAGGAAGGAAGGAAGGAAGGAAGGAAGGAAGGAAGGAAGGAAGGAGGGAGAAGGAAGGAAGGAAGAGAGGAGGGAGGAAGGGAAGGAGAGAGGAAGGAAGGAAGGAAGGAAGGGAAGGAGGGAAGGAGGAGGAAGGAGGAGGGAAGGAAGGAAGGAAGGGAAGGAAGGAAGAAGGAAGGAAGGAAAGAAGGAGAGAAGGAGGAAAGAAGGGAGGGGGGAAGAAGGGGAAGGAGAGGGGGAGGGAGGAAAAGAGAGGGGAGAAGGAAGGAAGGAGGGAGAGAGGGAAGGAAGGAGGGAGGGAGGGGAAGGAAGGAAGGAAGGAAGGAAGGAGGGGAAGGAGGGAGGGTGGAAGAGAGGGAGGGAAGGTAAGGGAAGGAGGGGAAGGAAGGAAGGAAGGAAGGAGAGAGGGAGGAAGGGAGAGAGGGAGGAAAAGGAGGGGAAGGGATGAAGGAAAGAAGGAAGGAAGGAAGGAAGGAGAGAGGGATGAAGGGAGAGAAGGAGCAAAAGAAGGAGAAGGAAGATAGCATTTGAACTAATGTTCATGGGGGCTTGTTACTACAAGAAAAAGAACTATCTATAATGACTGTATACTGTATACAAGGACTATGTATAATGACTATGGGTTTTATGTAAAAATAACATTTTAGGAAAAAAGTTCTTGCTTTCCCTGTTACTTGTAGAATCAAAGTAACTTTTTTTTTTAAAAAAATCTGCCATTATCATTTCATGGCATTTCTTAATCTGCTTTTATTTCATGGCAGCCATGTAGAGAAGCGGTCAGAAACTAGAGGAGTTAGGATAATTTTCCCCAGGATTTCCAGCCTCCACAGACAATGGCTAATTCATCCAGAATCCACAAGTTACGAGATGGCTTTGTGCATCTCAGCAGGTGATAATACCTGACCCACTTTACTGGGCTTGGAAATGAAACACGGTTCCACAAGTTAGTTCTTGCCTGCATGAGAGAGCATTAGGAAGACTCTGCACCCCTATCGCTTAGGAGAAGACCACGGTAAACCACTTATTTATGCCGCCAAGCAAACGTCATTTTTCCCAGGAAACAAGTTCTCCCCAACAGACGAAATTAAGAAGATATGAAGAAAATATGGGTCAACATGAACGGCTAGAACATTTGAAACTAGAATAGAATAGAATAGAATAGAATAGAATAGAATAGAATAGAATAGAATAGAATAGAATAGAATAGAATAGAATTTTTTATTGGCCGTGTGTGATTGGACACACAAGGAATTTGTCTTGGTACATATGCTCTCAGTGCACATAAAAGAAAAGATACCTTCATCAAGGTACAACACTTACAACACTTAATAATAGTCATAGGCTACAATTAAGCAATCAGGAAACAATCAGTATCAATATAAATCGTAAGGATACAAGTAACAAAGTTGCAGTCATACAGTCATAAGTGGGAGGAGATGGGTGATGGGAACGATAAGAAGATTAATAGTAGTGCAGATTTAGTAAATCGTTTGGACTAGACCCAGTTCTTCCTTTCTTTAAGCCCTGGTGGTGAAGTCTATCAATGGAGAGATTGGTTTTGCATGCTACATCTCCCAGCCATTTTTTTTTTAAATGAACTATTAAAATGTTGAAACTGGATTTGCGTTCATTACGGAAAACCTACACTTTTCTTCTTCTTTTTTATAAATAATTTTTATTGTAGTTTTTCTTTTCCATAACTCTAATACATAGTCAAACAGACAGTGTCATTTTTATATACTTTGGATTAACAGTTCAAGTAAAATCTACATTATGTGAATTATGTGAATATTATGTGAATATTACCTATTTTTGTTTCTTTGTCTCTCCACCTATACCATTTTTCCCAAACTGCATAATATTCCGAATCATCTTTTCCTTTTAATTCTAAGGTTAGTTGATTCATTTCGGCACATTCAAATATTTTCTGGATAATCAATCCCTTTGGTGGGAAGTTATGTTCCTTCCAATATTGCGCGAACGCAATTCTTGCTGCTGTTAGTATAGGTAGGATCAGATCTCTTATTTGTTTTTGTTTTTATTAAATTTAGTTTGTATTTTGGTCCAATACTTTTTCGCTTCAGGGCATAACCACCAGGCATGAAAGAAAGTACCTTGTTGCTGGTTGCATTTCCAGCACTTGGGGCTTAAGTTTGGGTACATTTTAGCTAGTCTTGCTGGGCTAAGTGCTAACGATAGAGCATTTTATACTGGTTTTCCTTATAGGCAACCGATTTTGTTAACGCTATGCTTTTCTTCTAAAGGAAGTCTTTGCTAACCTTGCCCACCGAGGCGCAAATGCAGAACTACTCTTTCTCCAACTGGAAAGTCTGCTTGCAATGAAACCAGGAACCTTCTAACCTTAACAAAAGGCTGTGGGTTCATTTGTTGAGCAACTTCGGAAGGACACCAAACAGGGGGGATGGGGGGAATCCACATCTTGGGATCTACATTCAGTGGACTTCTCAGATCAAGTTTATTTGTCCCACTGAACTCCTAGTATCTTCACTGTGCATCCATGTTGTTGTTCTTGTAACAAGGAAATGACTTGTTGCGGCATCTTCTAGGATGTTTTTTTATTTTCTCCGTTTAGCCTACAGCCTGGGAATTTCAGGGTGACCTCCCATTCAGACATGAACCTGTTGTGACCGAGGCCCAAGTAGTGATCACCAAACACAATTCAGGCCTGAACAAACTTATTTTATTAAAACGGCTGAGAATTAATCCATTCTCAGTTTAGTCCAAAACAAATTCTACATAAACAGTCCTTCGGCTTTATCACCAACCTTTGTTGTCTTTGGCAACCTGCCAAAGACTTTTTTGGCAAAAAACCCACAAAGTTCAAGAGATGCTGACAAGAAGCAATGGAATCAACTTTGCTTTTCTACAAAGAACCCAACTGCTCATTGCTGCTCTTTTAAGCCTTATGGGAGGGGCCAATCATCTCTTGGCCTTACTCCTGAGTCATCCTTTTTGCTTCTGTTGCCCTTGCCTTCTGGCAGCTCTTCTCATGCGTACACTAAGAACAGGCTCCTCCTGTTCCTCTGCCTCTCTGCTGTTCACCTCTGGAGGCTCCGGAGTCTGCGCATCGCTCCCAGATGGCGCTAGCCCCATCTCTGCCTCCGACGCAGAGCCCTTGTCCGCAGAGCCTTCCCCTGACTCCAGGACTGACCCATTGTCCTTCCCAGCCTTCTCACTGTCTGACTCCGCTGCCAGGTCCGCAGGCTGCTGGCAGAACAGAACAGAACCTATTTAGATCCTGTTAAGTTTCTGAGCCCACATAAGTTACTAATTACTAAGACTTTTAGGAGGACATTTTTTTTCAGGGTGGGGAAAAAGAAGGTCAACTTTCCATGCCCATCCAATGCCATCCTAGTTTTTGACCATGGAAGAGTGCAGCAACTCTTTATTTGAATTCACTGACGAGAAGGGCTCACTACCATAAGTTTAAATCTTGTTACTCCTTGTTTAGTCTTGTTACTAAACACATGAATGGTTAAATTTATGTTTTTACCGACAAAGAAATAAAGGGAGATAGTATAGATCTATTTCAATCTATTTAGATAGATCTATACTGGTCTCCCTTTATTTCTTTGTTGGTAAAAACATAAATTTAACACAAAAATAGTTTGCCGCGAAAGCGACTGCCTGAAAAGCAGTAGTGGTTTCCACTTACCTTCGCTACCGGTTCGGGACTGTGAGCCCACCTGTACTTCTGCGTATGCACAGAGCATCCGGGATGATGTCCAGGCGGGTGGGCGGAGCTTCCCACTGCCGCCACAAGTTCACCCGAACCTGGGCGAACCGGTAGAAACCCACCGCTGCTGCAAAGGCCCCGGAGTGGGGCTGAAAAGCGAAAATGGAAGCAGTATGCTCCATCCCATAATTGGGTAGACCAGGTTGCCCTGATAGACCGGTCCCACTGGAGAAAAAACACACAGATGGTGGTTTTTTTCCCCATCCCAACCAGCTCTAAGTAACAGCTTCCCTCAAACTCTCAATGTTTTACAATTCATTTTCATATCAACAGTGGATAAGCTATTAATAATCTGTCTCACATGTAAAATGCCTGTGTATTCCCTCTACCTCTACCCTTACCCTAATTTTAAATCTTCTATCCATGGAACTGCTCCATCCATCAGATGGAAGTGAGCTGTAGATCCCAAATTCTTTTTCAATACAATGTATTAGTCTGAAAAGATGCTGCAAGACTTCTTCTGATTTTTTTGCCTTCAACCAAAGATAACTCCTAACGTTTGAATATAAATCTTGCTTTATTTCCTACGCATTTAGCTTCATCTTATCTTCCTGCTAGGGTAGATTACTGAATGTTGATCATATGACTAAGAGAAACCAAGGTATAAAAGACATTTAACTTCCGAGTCCAACCCAAAAACTTGAGATCGTCTCGTGGTTTCTCATCCAAGTACTAATCTGATGCAATCGAAACAGATCCCTGAAACGTATTTATGACAACCTTTCCTGCCAGAGAGATAAGACCTCAACTCTTATAATGTTCGGTCAATAGATCAGGGAAGAATGGACAGCAACATCACCCAAGATGCTGAAGAAAGATCTAAACTGCATCCCAAACCCTTTGTAATATCATCAACTTGATATACACTTAGTCTGCCCCATCATGAAGAGTCAAGGCAATCCATAAATTAGTTAATTTACCCTTAGCCAGTAAAAATCAGACTTTTTTAAAAAAAGAAAAACGTCTTGCATCACTCCCAGCAGAAGACACAAGGACTTACATTTTGGCACTTACATTCCTCTAAACCAGTGGTTCTCAACCTTTATAGTGCTGCGACCCCTTTAATACAATTCCCCACGATGTGGCGACCCCCAACCGTAAAAGTATTTTCGTTTTGAATTTATCGCGCCTGAAGCCGTATTGGCTAGCGATCTGAACTGTTTGCGATTGCCTTGAGGACGGAGGCATTAAAGCGGAGACTCCTCCCCTATTAAGTTTATCGCGCCTGAAGCCAGATTAGGCTAGCGATTGGGAGTGATTGCAGCTGGCTTGAGAGGGAGACATCAGAGCAAAGATTTCTCTTTTTTAATTCCTCGCGCCTGAAGCCGAATTTGGCTAGCGATTTGAAGAGCCTGCAGCTGGCTTGTGGAGTCAACCATTGGAGCGCGATTCTTCGACTCGCAAGTATACTTCCCATATTTCTGATGGTCTTAGGTGACCCCTGGCAAATCGTCATTCGACCCCCAACAGGGTCCCAACCCACAGGTTGAGAACTGCTGCTCTAAGCAAAGGAAATGCAAAGCTGAGGTTTACCCACTCCAATACATAGGATTATATCAGGGGTGAAATCCAGCAGGTTCTGACAGGTTCTGGAGAACCGGTAGCAGAAATTTTTAGTAGTTCGGAGAACCGGCAAATACCACCTCTGGCTGGCCCCAGAGTGGGGAGGGAATGGAGATTTTGCAGTATCCTTCCCCTGGAGTGGGGAGGGAATGGGGATTTTGCAGTCTCCTTCCCCTGCCATGCCCACCAAGCCATGCCCACCAAGCTACCCCCACAGAAACGGTAGTAAAAAAAAAACAGGAATAAGAAGGTGATCTACTAGAAATATCACATTTACAGTGATGGAAGAAAAAAATACTCTTTATCCCCTAACACAGGGGCCCCCAACCTTGGCAACTTTAAGACTTGTGGTCTTCAACTCCCAGAATTCAGCAAAGCTGGCTGAGGAATTCTGGGAGTTGAAGTCCACAAATCTTAAAGTTACCAAGGTTGGAGACCTCTGCCTTAACAGGAAGTCTAAACGATCTGAAGCCAATCTTCACCTCTTCAAGGTCAAACCAATCCCACCCTTAAATGAAACAACTCTGGAAATATCCAAGAAGTAGATCTCCTTCGCACTGCTCCTACTGCAATATAACTCTAATTTCCAACACAAATTCCAGAGCTCAAAATTATTTTCAGTTTCAGGATGA